>NC_089752.1:14673000-14678000 GCF_040412425.1 Macrobrachium rosenbergii | reverse complement strand
CTATTACGTTAAGTGTGTATTATTGCTAGACAAGATGTTGACACATTGTAAACTCAGTGAAACTCCAGATTTAGTAAATAAAGATATTATTTCAATCAGCATTTGTCACTTGTAGGATTAGTTTTGTTTGCAAAATATCGGTGAAAGTATAATATAAAGTTAGCTATGATTGAGAAGGGTTTAGCTTATGTTAACTGTTATCAGTAAAGAAATTAGCTTTGATTAGCAATTTTCTTTAAAATGATTAGCTTTGGTAAGGTCTTAACAATTAAATGATTAACTCTGATGATCTGATGTCTGCAAAAGGATCATTGTTTCCAGCTTTCATCAGCCAAAGGATTAGTTTGGTTAACGTTGACTTCTAAAAGGCATAACTTGGCTCACTGGGATCAGTAAAATGCTTTCTGGCCTTTTGTGACAAGTTAAAAGAGTTGGCTAGTTTTTATCACCGGAAGGATTAGCGGCGGTTTTCAGTTAACAGAAAAAGAATTAGTTCTGGTATTCGTTATAAGCAAAATTAGCGTCGATTTCTGGGTAACACTAAAAGAATTAGACTATGCTATTTGTTGCCAGTAAAATGACTAGGGACGGTATTCGGTTAACAGTAAAAGAATTATGTTTGGCTAGTCGTTAGCAGCAAAATAAGTCAGGTTTTATCACCGAAAAATACCGATAAAACGATTGGTTGCCTCATGATTTTAAAGTGCTGGCGCCCAATTCGAGCCGGTTAGGCCAGGGTTTTAGGTCCGATTTTCTAGCCTCAGAAATCGTGGTTTGACGAAGGTTTTCCTCACATGTCCGTATGTATGGTGACTGTTTCTGTCTGTCTGTCCGTCCACAGGATACTGACAAAGTTATAGATGCATTCTATTTAAATTTTATGTGGTTTTGGGACATTGGATAAGGAAGAGTGAAATAGAATTTGATATTGAATCCGTGGCTAATCCTGGATTCGTGATTTTTTTCTCCTTTTGACTTGGGGGACGTTTGCGCTCTCTGAGAACTTTATAGTTAGCATCCTTCATTTTTTTTTTACAAGACAGTACTGAATTTGTAATGTGGCGTACACCCAAGCTGAAATATATACCAACTTGCTCTCTTTAGTCATTTTCGGCATAAGAGTATTTAATTTTGGGGAATATTAATGAGAAATATTTCTGGCTTAAACTAAAATCCAAAAAGGAATTTAGGCTTGTATTGAGAATTTAAGAAGAAAGATTCCATGAAAACACTTAAAATACTAGCGCCTTAATCGTATTTTCGCTGCCTGTGACATTTTCAAGATAAGTATATACTTTGTGACTCAGCATAAAGTTTACATGTCTGCGCGCCTTAAGGGAAGACCAAAGATATGTATTCTTAGATGTACGATAGCTTATAGGGTACAGTGAAAGGCCCCTCTTCAATAACGGAGATTAATATTTTTGGGAAAATGAAGGTTATCCTTAATTATGCACAGCTTGCTTTATGTTTTACCAGAGCTTTGTAACCGGAATGAATGAATTACTTGCAAAGATTATTTTTACTTGTCAGGAATATGAAAATTTCATATAATCGTATTTATTTACTATTATTTTGTCGCCGATTGTATTGCCAGGACAGATATTTCTCATTTTAGTTGTTATGTGACAGAAAAAGTTTATTTCTCTTAATTTTGTTCTTGTCGGGAGAGAGAGTCTTCCATACGTTTATATGAAGAGTGTGTCTGTGTGTGGCTTTATTCAGCTTTGTTCTTGGTTGTGAAAGAAAACATTTCTCTTATTACCACTGTTCTTCGAGAGAGAGAGAGAGAGAGAGAGAGAGAGAGAGAGAGAGAGAGAGAGAGAGAGAGTCTTTCTTTAGCTTTATTCATGCAGTGTGTGTATTCAGCTTTGTTCTTGGTGAGAGAGAGAGAGAGAGAGAGAGAGAGAGAGAGAGAGAGAGAGAGAGAGAGAGAGAGAGAGAGTTCATCCTTTATTTCTCCTTTGTGTACAGTTAGTCTTAATTGTCAGGGTTTTTTGTGCGTATATCTTTATATAACGGTGGGATAAGTTGATTAATGCGTTTAATCAATCTTCCGTCCCACTGCTTGGATCTTTTGGGGTAATGTCAGCATATATATTTCATTTACCCTCATCTCTCTCTCTCTCTCTCTCTCTCTCTCTCTCTCTCTCTCTCTCTCTCTCTTTTTTCAACATACACACACACACACACACACACGCACACACAAAACAAAGCAAAATTTTCTCCTATACTTTGAGAGAAAATAGGGTGACTGATCTCTTCTCTCTCTCTCTCTCTCTCTCTCTCTCTCTCTCTCTCTCTCACACACACACACACACACACACACAGCAGCAAAGCTAAATTTCTGACTTTTTTGAGAGAAAATGTAATAAAAGCCTCTCTCTCTCTCTCTCTCTCTCTCTCTCTCTCTCTCTCTCTCTCTCTCAGCAGAGAACAAAGAGCTAAAGCGAGATGTATTAACTAATGGCATCCTGCCCAGGAAGTCCCCGAGTAAGGGAGATGCTTGAAAGGACACCGACGACGACCTCCGCCTCGTCCCTCCCTCCTCGGCCGGTGATCCAGCGGCAAGCCTTTTTCGACTATTGCCTGTAGCTGTCCCAGGAGGAGCTAATACCCTCCGAAATTACTCCGAATACCCTTTTACTTACGGCGGAGATGGAACTCGCCATGTAATACTGCCGGGCAATTTATATTGTGCTCTTACATTCGTGCGTGTGCGTGTGTGTGTGTGTGTGTGTTTCCTTCTACAAGGAAAGATGGAAGAGATGTTTTGTAGGTGTTCGTGTACGGATTAGCCTACTAGTTTATCATCTCGTTCTCTCTCTTTCATATGTGTGTGTGTGTGTGTATACATGCGTATATATACACATCCGCACACACACATATGTATATATATATATATATATATATATATATATATATATATATATATATATATATATATAAATTTTTAAATAGTAGGAATATATATACAGTGAAGTTGTGTGGTTATTTTGTAGAGATATATATATATATATATATATATATATATATATATATATATATATATATATATATATATATATATATATATATATATTATATTATATATATATACAGTATATATAATGTGTGTATGTATGTATGTATGTGTGTTTGTATATATATATATATATATATATATATATATATATATATATATATATATATATATGTGTGTGTGTGTGTGTGTGTGTGTGTGTGTGTGTATTTGTGGTTTGCTTGTATGTGAGTGTTTTCATTTTAATGTCTTGTAACATTAAACCGTTTCTCGTAATAGTGTTATTATAAATGCATATAATACATAAAGTTTCGTATATATATTATTTTCATAATTCCCGCACGCATAGGTAATACAATATCCAAATTCATCACTAATTCGTGTGCATAGTAAACAATTCCATTGGTGTCCAATTTTGCGGTTCAGTTGTCTTGTAAATGCCGTTTGATCGGGCATATTCATAAGCGTTCCTCCATTTTCCGTTAATTCTTGATTAAATTTCCTCTGTGGCGAAAAAGACTCTCCCACCAAAGTAAAATAAACACTTAGATCTTGAACTGATATTTATTTATAAATAAGGAGAGAAACGTCGGAATATTTATTCAATTCCTTTGGAGATAACGGTCTCTCTCCCCGCACTTTTATTAATCTTCAATTGAATTGTTAATTTCTCTCGTATTTAAGTAATTCCCTCGTGGCGTGCATTCCTTTGTTAGAGGATGTTTTTGTTGTTCCCTTTTGGATTATCTTCTTTTCCGTTTTCGCCTTTTCCTTCTGTTTATCGTTTGTTCTTTCGCTGTCTCTTCGCGGTTCGCTTCCCGCGTTTGGGACGATCTTTGATACTCGTTGTTTGGGTCTTCTCTCTCTCTCTCTCTCTCTCTCTCCCTCTGGTCTTTCTCCTTTTTCATTTATTTAGCATAACTCTAGTTATCTCTCTCTCTCTCTCTCTCTCTCTCTCTCTCTCTCTCTCTCTCTCTCTCTCTCTCTCTCATTACCATTTTCCTTTGGCGCATTCCTCTCTACCCTATCATTGAAATTCTTTCGTCACCGTGCGTCTACCTTGGACCCCTCGCCCGTGTTCCTCCAAGCATAAGAATACGAGGGAAAGGAACCAGATGACAAAAGGAGGAACGCAGGAAAAAAGAGTAATAGGAAGGAGAGGGAGAGACGGGCGTGCCCATTAGACCAAATGGAAGTGTGATGAAATTAACGAAAAATGCCCCGTCGGGAGGAAGGGTGTGAGAGAGAGAGAGAGAGCGGCTGCGGAAGGATGGCTCGACAGAGAGAGAAGGGAAAGCGAGAATGCAGAAATGTGGATGGAGAGAGAGAGAGAGAGAGAGAGAGAGAGCAAACAGGAAGGACGATAGAAAGAATATACGACGGTTGCAGGAGGATGTAACTGACTAATGAGGTGATTATGATTGGTAAAATGGCCTTTAGTGACCATGTTCCCGTGGCATTGCTGTGCCGGAGGCTGGGCGTTGGTGGGCAAGTTGAGGCATACGCTGCTATTTTCGAGGCGCGTTGTTAATTAAGAGTCAAATTAGCTTACATTACTTTGGCATAAACTGCATCTGGACCAGGGTACTGGAAGTCCAATTTATGCTATGATTTTCATTATCACCAGTTTGTTGTTATCAGCATTTTTTATTATTATTATTATTATTATTATTATTATTATTATTATTATTATTATTATTACTGCTGTTGTTAAATTTTGTTCCCGTTATTTAATCAAGAAACTTGTAGATTATTGTTAGCATATTTTGTTTATTAATTCTTGCTTTTATTGCATTTATGATTTCCATATGCTTGTTTGTACGTGTATGTAATTCAGCCATTTCCGGATCCCCCAAAATAAAATTATATATAACTCTATTTTTTACACTGTGTGCGTATTTCTGTCACGGACCACAAATTTGTCTGCTGAATTCGGAGGAGACTTCGTCTCTGACGGACTCAACAAATTGGTGATGAT
>NC_089752.1:14648000-14668000 GCF_040412425.1 Macrobrachium rosenbergii | reverse complement strand
TTAAAGAGTTTTGCACAGCGCCGTTGCCACTAAGCCCCGAAGTTCGTTAAAGTGAGCTGAAGAGTTGAAAGAGCAGCAAATGGAGATGGAGTACCATTTCATGCGCGTTTGCGCGCGCTAGGTATCGTGAGAAGCTGTTGTCGGTGGTTTGAAGGTCGCTCACGAGCGGCAGAGGTCCTTTATTCCTCACACCGCTGGGCTGTGGAACAGTCTTCCTGAGGATGTCGTGCTGTTGGAACCTCAAGACTTTAAGCGAAGATGCGACGCTTTACTGCCCTAAAACAATTCTTATATGTTAGTAATATTCTTACATTCTTATCTATTTATTTATTAATTTGTTAATTTATTTTTTCATTTCTAATAACTGATCTCTTCTTTCTGCATTTCCTGTTACCTTCTGTTACTTCTTTCAAATGAACACCATATATTTCGGAAGCTTGAATTTCAAGCTAGTGGCCTCTTGGGGCTTGTTTCATATGGATGGGGTTCATCTTCTCAATAATAATAATAGTAATAATAATAATAATAAGGGACTTGCCAATTAAGGTGTTGCCCTATACTTTAGAGACCGAACATGTATAAACTTGGTCAGGTCCACCCACGCTAGGACTAGGAGGAACCAGGCAGTGGCAGATGATGACCCAGCATGTAGGCCTATTGGCCCTCCCGGACCCTCCATCACTAGCGCACAGGGACGGTAGAGTTTTGTGCCCATGAAATTCATCTTGCCATGAGCGAGGCTTGAACTCGGGACTGCAGCGATGGGTAGCCTAATCTAGATAGATAGAATAGATAGCTGTGAAAACCAGGCGACAGCACAAAGCTACAACGACCGACCATTACGGTTTGTAAGATGATTGTACATTCCGCATGGAGTGAAGGTTATGCGTTGCGTTAGTATACCTTTTTCATGAAAAAATTATTATTATTATTATTATTATTATTATTATTATTATTATTTATGCTCATCATTAGCTTTGTTGTTGCTGTTATTATCGTCGTTCTTCAAATACCAAAAACAAGATCCAGAATAGGTTTCGGTCGTTCATAAAATAAGTAAATTAATCAGTCAATCAAAATCGTCCTTTCTAAGGCCCATAATTACAGTCACCGATCCAGTAATATCTGTAATTCTTTGATAAAGAAGACTGTTGGGTTTGGAAACGTTTTCCCCACATCCAGCCATGGCCATATGGGAACAAGAAAGAAGGAGGTTACATAGCAGACTCATGACTAATTTGAATGTTGCAGGAGCCTGAGAATAAGAAAGCAGGAGAAGAATTCCGAACGACTCATTCTGAAGATTATGGAGTGAGCATGTAGCACCCCTGCTTTCTTGAGTATATGTATCATTATCATTTTATTCCTCAGTATTCTTTCATGATACTTTTGATTTTTTGGGTATTCATTTTATTATTTTGTTGCTTTCTGTGATATGTCTCCTTAAGTTTTTGTTTTATGCTTTTGTTTCGTTTAGGATTTGTTGCATAATATTTTTACTTCCTTGAACAAAGTTTTGAAGTTGTTTTACAGCGTTTCTGCTTTCTTTAATGTGTATTCTGTGCCCTGGCATATTCATTTTGTATTTTGTCTTGAGGATTGCGCAGTGATTTTGCTTTTAATGTTATACAATGTTTTTTCCTTCTTAACTGTTGATTTTATAATGTTTTTACTTTCTTGAGGTTTTATCTGCTTAGGGATTAGCTCTCTTAAAAAGTCCCGCTCGATGCCGAGCAAATATTTCCTTTGCCGGAAATTGTCGTGCCTGGGCGCGATTTTTTTTTTTTTTTCGCTAATTCGCGCTCTCTCGTTGTAAATGAAGACCTCTATTTCTTATCTCGTAAAAAGCCATTTGCATTCAATAATACAAAAATGAAAACATGTCAATGAAGGTGGTGAACAAATTAGAAAAGAGTTAAGTAGACGTAAATATGGAGTTTTAGATGCGAATATTAAGAAAAAATGGAAAACAAAATACTCTAGTACAAGAAAAATGTAAACGCATATAGATAAATTGCATAAAATATATAAATGATACGTGTACAATTTTACGTATTATAGAGACGTGAAGAAAAGAGAGACATTGTAAGCTCACGAGGACAAAACGCGGTGAAGTACATTGTATTAAGCAGTATCGTTAGAAGTTGATTAAAAGAAATTGTAGTTTTACATACATAATTAAAAATGTGAAAATATAATAGTCGAAGATTTATGAGACAGCTGAACAATGCCCCAGACATCGAAATTCTGTAATTGATAGAGTGGCGTCACATGGGCTGTGGTGAACGATACCGCGTTACCTTAATTGTGTTCATTTTATATTTACTTAACCTGTAGGCTTTCGGTCCACATTGTAACCCATTGATGCTGACCGCTGTTGTTAAGTTTTTTTTTTATGAGAGACCATTTGTTTATTACAGGGATGAGCAACCCCCCTCTATCCAGGCTTTGGACCGACACGAGTGTATGAATTCTCACAGCAGATTTTCATTTCATCTTTCCCCTCTCTAATGTTTGATAGATTGTACTTGAATTATGAAGGATCAGGAAGCGGTTAATGCTTTTTGATGTTGAACTCTTTGCAGCCATAAGCTTGCTTAAGTAGAATAGCATTTTCTTTTGGATAGATACAATGAGGACCTTTTGTGGCTTCCCACTGGAAAGAACATTGCTCTTCATTCTGAACGTGTGATATTAAACTTTACGTTGAATGGTGTTATTGTTCATCAAAGTGGCAGCGAAAGTGGTAGTAAAAGTGTGTTTATAAGAGAGAAAATGTAAATTTACGAAACTGCGAGGAAGAATAATCTTGATTAATAGAGAAAAAAAAGACATAGAGGAAACGTTTATTGATGGAGCATAAAAAAACGAGAAATACTGTTTGGTAGAGGTGTAGTGGATAGAGCTGTATTGCCTTGATAATGTGTGTGTGTGTGTATGGAGACAGACAGACAGACAGACAGACAGAGCATCCTACTAAGTGTATCCTGTTTTTCAAGGGAGGTATACTTAAGGCGTGTACAATATCATCGACCGAACGTGAGCTCAAGAATAGGAAGTCGGAAAGGTGATTTCAAGGGGGTCGGAGCTCCCCTTATGGGCATAGTAAGAGCCATCGGAAGTTTGGGAAGAGGAGGGGAAGGTTATGAGTAAATGGGTGTAGGGATGATCATAGCCGTCGGCCCCAAACAATGAGGAAAGGGAGTTGATACGACCAGTTTTGAGGGCAGGGCCTTTGTGGTCGAGGTGGGTTATTATGAGGATGATGAGATGCTACGGGGGATGCTGGATCTCTCAGTCTTCCCGTCATCCCTTCCGTCTCCCCGTCCTTATTCCTCTCCTCTACCACATTACCGCCCCCCCCCCTTTCTCTTCTCGTATTCCTTATTCATTCCCATCTTTGATTGTTTTGTCCATTCCTTACACCTCTCGCCATTCATTGGTGTCGCCTTTTTTGTTTTTATTTGCGCTTTTCTTACCTTCTCGTAGCTTGGCTGTTTACCATTCTTTCTACATTTTTTCTTCCTTGTCTCTGTTTTTCTACCAGTCTTTATTTTTCCTTTTTCGTGGTTGTTTCTGCTAATATCTGTCTTATTTTTGTTGTAGAATGTGACAAGGGAAATGGGTGGGAGAAATTGCAGAAACCATTTATTTCTTGTTATTTGTCCTTGTCCACTGTGTATTTTACACACACACATATGTATATATATATTTGTGTGTGTGCATGTATGTATGTATGTATGTATGTATGAGTGGAATGTGTGTGTATTTTCGCACGCATCTGTCTGTCTTTGTCTGAGCCTCTCTTTGTCTCTGTCCGTTTATAAATGTGATGTGCATGTGTGCGCATTTAACTTGCCCTTCATAACTTAACTAGATAGTGGCCATTACCGTATTTTAAGCTCAAACTCGTCTTAAACAGATTACAGTGAAATATTGCAACATGAAAGCTTAGTACTGATGATTCCTTGGGTCTCATTGTAACCAGTGCCGCTCAGAGCAAACGTCTGAGGTCTGTTGAAAGTTTCTAAGCATCATTTTTGGGGAGGATGAAATTTGTGTATGGACAATTTGATTTTGATCGATAGACACTCGTCCCAGTAATGACCAAACGACAGTGTTACTTAAAAGTAATGTGTGATGCATTGTCAGTTAGCAACGAGTGCTTGAACTTTCTGCTGAAAAAAAAAAACTAAATGAGAAACATTAGAAGATTTTCAAACGGTCTTAGAAATTTTAAGGTGCACTTCAAATCTGTGAACCAGTCGGAATCCCTTAGGAATTATACCTGATAGTCTTAAAAATGTTTTAATTACAGATTTAGATTATAAGTATTTATCCAAGTACGTCAAATTCCCTTGAATAATATTTTCCAGTCCTAGACAGTGGCTTGCAACTTCTTGTCAAATCAGATTCTCGAATACGTGGACGTTGGCCTGTACCCTTTCATCCAAGTGGCGTCACAAATGCTTTGTATAATGGCTAGCAATTTCTGGAGCATGCAGTCTACTGTAGTCCTGATATCTTAATGTGTAACAGAAATCCTACATCGGTGTACTTCAAGCCCTTGCTAAATGGTTGACAGCTTATTCGCCGAAATATTCACCGATTACAAATATTGGATCATGTCAAGATTAGCGAACCCACTCACAGCAGGGTCCGCTATGCTTCACAAGAAGATTATTGGGTTCGTTATTCTTTACATGGGGATCATTGGGTTCGCTGTTCTTGACATGGAGATGTTGGGTTCGCTAATCTTGACATGATCCCAAATATTTTGTATCCATCCCACGCCCCCCAACTCCTTTATTTTTTTTTTTACATTACTATACAATTTTATACTACCATGTTTTCCTCCTCACTTATCGCCCCTTTATTTTCTTGATTTTACATTAATGCGTGGAGTAACCATCTTGTCTCCCAAATACTCATCCGTACTCCTGGGACTCTGGTGATAGTTGGCGTCTTAAAAGACTTTTCTAATACGTGCGTCATGGCTGAAGGTTTGATATCACACTCGCAGACCAAAGCCTTGCAACTTGCTTTAAATTGATACCAAATAGACATCCGTTGCCCATCACTCTTGGTTAGCATTTTGGTGACAATTAGAAATCCCAGACTTCGCAACAATAATGGTCTTTGCATCTTTCACATAAAGGGACGTTTGTTCGACTTTGATGCTTGTTAATAGTTTAAAGTTGCTTAGTTCAGTTTTTCTTTTGCTTATGAGCTTGGAGATTGCATGAACAGTTTTAGGCATTTTCACCAAATAGTCGTGGAAAGACTGCTATTTTTTTCCTAAAATGAGCTTTTGGTAAGACAACTATTCTCTAAGAGCATAGAAAAATGATACACAGTTCTAAAATTTACTTGGAGAGATGAATGGATGGATCTACATGGCATTTCTAGTAAGCCGTTAGAACCTGTGCTCTTTTACATTTTTACAAACAGAACTGTGCGAGAGAAAGAAAGAGAGAGAGAGTCGGGTGGGGGAGGGAGTGATTATTGCCCTGCCCTCCCCTCCCCCTTCAGGTGTAATTGGAATTTTACTGATCCATAATTTGTCGGAGTGCGTGAAGGAGTAACGCGAGGAGCAGAGGAGCAGCTTTAATGTTATAACCGCGGCGTTACGCGCATTGCTCCTTGGGCCCTGAGAAGGGGCTAGTAGGGCAAATATTATGGCGGCATACTTAAGGTTGGAGTATCCAAACGGGTACATGGTTTGGAAGAGAGAGAGAGAGGGGGGTGGGGGAAGGAGAGCGCGCTTGTCTCTCGGTCTCCTCCTCTTCCCGGAAATGACGCGATTGTCACCTCTCCTCCCCCTCCTCTCCCTCCCCCTCCTGTTATTGGTTGTCTTTGCTGGATGTAGTAATTCTTTTCGTAAAGATGGAGGTGCCTTTAATGCGGTTTCTCTCTCTGGAATACCTCTGCAAGGAGGGAAGCTATCGCTTATGGGCCTCTTTTTCTCTTTCTTTCTATTTTTACACGGATAACTCCTCTCTCAGTTGTTCTTATCATTATGCACACTTCTCCTCTTCGTTCGTACCCTCTTCCTCCTCCTCCTCCTCCTCCTCCTCCTCCTCCTCCTCCCTCCTCCTCCTCCCTCCCTCCCTCCTCCTCCTCCTCCTCCCTCCTCCTCCTCCTCGTCTGTTCCTACTCCTCCACCATTCATAGTCCGTTCTGAGGTAAAGCAGGCGTCTTCCTCCTCTTCAGTCCCATCATTCCCAAGAAACAATAACTGCTTGAACCACCACCCCTCCCTTCCCTCCCACTTACCCCATGCGTTTGCTTTCTTCGACACTCCCACTCCTCCTATTCCCTCCATCCTCCGTCTCCTATCCCTCCACTTTGGTAAGTAGAAGCGTGTGGCAGATCCATCCTAGAAAAACCCATCTTGTCAAATAATCGGAGTGGAGTGCCATGCAGCACCCACTAAACACAATATACACAGGGTATTACTGCCAGGTGTGGCCTGAGAGAGAGAGAGAGAGAGGGAGAGAGAGGGAAAGGGAGTGTGCCTCTTGTTTGGAAGAGGTACGAGCACGAATTGGGAGACGTTCTGTTTTTGGAGGGTGCCTGTGTTAGCTGGGGTCTATAGGTGCGTCTAAAAGGAAGAGGCTCTTGTGTTTGGAGGGTGTCATTAGGAGCTGGGAATTCACGGACGTCTCGAAGAAAATGGCTGTTGTTTTTGGAGGGTTCTAGTAGGGGCTGGGATTCCATGGACGTTTCTGGAAGATAAAAGATTATGTATATTGGTGATGGTGCTAGTAGTAGATGGATTCCATGAACGTTTCTGGAAGATAGAAGATTATGTATATTGATGGTGCTAGTGGTAAATGGGATTCCATGAACGTTTCTGGAATATAGAAGATAATGTATATTGACGGCGCTAGTAGTAGATGGGATTCCGTGAACGTTTCTGGAAGGTAGAAGACTACGTATATTGATGGTGCTAGTAATAGATGGGATTCCATGAACGTTTCCGGAAGATAGAAGATAATGTATAATGATTGTGCTAGTAGTAGATGGGACTCCATGAACGTTTCCGGAAGATAGAAGATTATGTATATTGATTGTGCTAGTAGTAGATGGGATTCCATGTACGTTTCCGGAAGATAGAAGATTGTGTATATTGATTGTGCTAGTAGTAGATGGGATTCCGTGAACGTTTCCAGAAGAAAGAAGACTATATATATTGATTGTGCTAGTAGTAGATGGGATTCCATGAACGTTTCCAGAAGATAGAAGCTTGTCTATATTGATTGTGCTAGTAGTAGATGGGATTCCATGAACGTTTCCGGAAGATAGAAGATTGTGTATATTGATTGTGCTAGTAGTAGATGGGATTCCATGAACGTTTCTGGAATATAGAAGACTATGTATATTGATTGTGCTAGTAGTAGATGGGATTCCATGTACGTTTTCGGAAGATAGAAGATTGTGTATATTGACTGTGCTAGTAGTAGATGGGATTCCATGAACGTTTCCGGAATATAGAAGATTATGCATATTGATGGTGCTAGTAGTAGATGGGATTCCATGAACGTGTCTGGAAGATGGGGGCTTCAAGGAGGCTTTTGTTTTTAGAGGATGCTAGTAGGAGCTAGGAGTCCATGAACGCATTTTGTAACTAGAATGCTCTTTTTTGGATGGTGCTATTAGGATTTGGGAGTCCATGGACGTGTCTGAAAGATGGAGGCTTTTTGTTTTTGGAGGGTACCACGAGGAGCCGGGTTCCACCGAGATCGTCTGAAAGAAGTATGAAAGAATTAACGGGGTGAGCCGAACGTGAATGGATGGGATTCAGGAGGGAAGCGGGATAAATGGCCGTCCAGATCCACGAGAGGTTAAGAAAGAATCAAATTTGTAAGGCGAACGAGAAAGGGGAAATCGCAAGAGAACTCAGGACGGGAATTATGACTGAATAAAAATTTATAGAGATTGATTTGAATCACACGAATAAATTTGGAATGCGAGCAACAAGCTAAGATGATAAATACAGTCGTTAGGCAATTAACTAAAGTGAAATATGTGTGACAGAAAACTAGAAGACATCGTTCTGAAGAGAAAGGAACGCCGCGAAGAATCGCTTAATTGAGAGTGTAAGGAAAATACGCGGGGGAGAGAAAAATATACGCGAAATGGAGGAACGTTCTAAAGAGATAAGGGGAAATAACTCTCTAGCCGCTCGCTGTTCTTCTCCACTTCCCTGTTACAGGCTCCAAACAGAGTGAGGGAGGAAAAAGAAAGGAAATTGAAAGGGAATGAGAAGGACAGACAAAGCGTGGTCGAGTTTCATCCGTCCTACGCGAGATATTTTTCCCCCTCTTCTTTTTCGTACGCGCTTGCGCATGCGTGTTGAAACCAGTGGAGGGTTGGTATGGATTTCCTGGCGTTATTCGGTCCGGATAATTTGTCAAAAGGGATAATATTCAGGAAGTTATTGTATTTATTGTTATCATCATAATGCACCTGATAAAGAGGCCATCTCAATTGGAAATTGATGACATGTCCTTGAATTATCATTAGTATTATTCAAAATTTACACATATAATGAAACAAGCCTAAAAAAACGACCGTTAACATGATAAGCTTCCGTGTAATAGCAGGATCACAATATCTCAAAAGAGAGCAACAGAACAGAGAGAGTAAAGATGGAGAATATTACAGAATAAGTTAAAGAGGACGTAAACGTTCGGCGTGAACAACGCTACAGGTGCGTCGAGGACTTGCTTAGGAGCAATATCTTTGAAGTTCTGGGCTGCCGAAGACTCTCCCGTCTAGGAGCAAGGTCCCTTAAACTCTGAGCTGCCGAAATACATTTGCTCTCAACGGTGGTTTTCTGGATGAGTAACGATAATTGTGCAAGCGCTCTTACGTTCATATTGCGCTAATAAAAAGACCACGAACAGAAGATTATCATCATTTGTTAGCGGTATCATCGTTAGTTGCCGGAATTTAGAGATATTTTTGCGTTTGCTCTTTTTTATTTGGGGGATTTAAGGATATTTGGTCGTAGTTTGCAACGTGCATTTACCTGCATCAGGATCATGTCATCATTGTTACAAACTATGTATATGAATTTTTTTCTTAGCCAGCTATATATATATATATATATATATATATATATATATATATATATATATATATATATATATATATATATATATATATTATATACATATACAGTATATATACAAAGATAGATAGATAGAGGGAAATACATATTATATAATATAATATATATATATATATATATATATATATATATATATATATATATATATATATATATATATATATATATCTATATATATATATATATATATATATATATATATATATATATATATATATATATATATATATATATACATACATACATATACAGTATACAAAGATAGATAGATAGAGGGAAATATACATATATAATATATATATATATATATATATATATATATATATATATATATATATATATATATATATATATATATATGCCTGAAGAACAGAGTAATCTTTCTATTTTGAGCAAGTCTTTTGGGTTAAAGTGTTTAGCCATATGTTATTTTTCCCCTCTGGCAATAACCCGTCACAGTCGACTAACAACTGTGTACCTCATAAACTTCAGTGGGTTAATTTTTTTCTGATGAAATTGCCCTGCTTCGTTGCCTTATGACTGATATCGATCTTGGAACTGTCTGGTGAAATTAGGTTGGTAATTACTTGGAAGTTGAAAGCTTAACTTAAAAGTTCTGTGCGCTAGAAGCCCAAGAATCCGTGGATTAAGCCTTCCCCAAGTGTTCCTAAGAAAGACCAATGGAATATTAAGTTCAGATAGATCATTTGTTCATCTTAATCGGAATAATATTTTTTTGGAGTTTAGAAAAAGTGGTTCAATTCAGCTGGTATTGGAAAAGAGGATTAAGTGTGGTTTGCAAGATTTTAAATTTGACTAACCGGTAAGATAGGTAAGAATGGGTTGAAGCAGCATGAAGACCTTGGTAGGGGAGACAAAAATGTTTTATGCAAACCGTAGCGAGATGAAGTTGTAGTTCGTGTATAAAGAGAGAGAGAGAGAGAGAGAGAGAGATTAGGCGTTTCTACATAAGATCCAGTGTCTGTGGCGTCTAGAATACTAGGTTCTTGGTCATGCAATATAAATTGTGTATATTGTGTATAATCTACAACTTTAAGCGCTTGTCATTACTGTTAAGCGCTAGGTGCTTGATCAAGTTGATCAATCTTATAGAATACTGAATTTATGCGTTCTTTGTCATCAAAGTTCTAAGTCCCTCATAAATTAGATGGTACTTGCCTTATCATGAGTGTCGTGAATTTTGTAAAACCTAGAATGTTAGGTTTTGGTCATGACAGTCTTGGCTCCCATGTTATGTAAATTATTAGGCTTTTAATGAGAGGTGAGCTCTTGTAAAATGTAGAATATCAGGTGCTTGCATATATAAGCCCACACTCTTAAACGATTCAGAACAGTAAGTACTTGATCATTGTAACCTTTTCTTGTTAAAATCAAGAATATTTAGTGGCAGACCATAAGATATTTAACTTCTGCCTAATCTGTAATATTTGGTGCCGGATCATAAGTGTCTTGGAAGCAATACAATCTGAAGTACTGATTAGCCATTTGCTCTTGAAAGTTGAACTCTGAAGAAACTAGAACATGAACTGCTATATCGTTAAGGTCCTCGTTACTGCAGAATACAAGAAATCCGTACTTGATCATGACAGGACAAGCAATGTTTGTCAGATCTAAAATTATTCAGGTTTTCATCGCTGAATTCGCCTCCTCCCTCCATTCCGGATATATTCGTTTGGAAGCAGCAAGTTCGACCCTCCCGTGGCGAATACGCGTAGTTGGTAAAGTTGTCTGGAGCGAATGAAGGTAAAATCGGAACTTTTGTTATCCCGTCACCATTACCGACATCGAAAAGGGAAACTTCATAGAGCAGGAAATTATTGTGGTTATGAAGAGCAGGCATCCGAAAGTGCGAAATATCACACAGCGGGTTGAACTTTGCTACTGTTCACAACTTCGTTGAAATTGCAGCTCCTGTGGAATCGGTGTTGATCAGTGGCAGAGAGAGAGAGAGAGAGAGAGAGAGAGAGAGATGCATCACTGAATATGCAAAAGGCTGTTCATTTTGTTGGAATGACTCTGACCGTTGACCCCGCACATTGTTCGGAAGAATAACAATGACTACAGATTTCGACCGCCACGCTAATTTTTTTTTTCTGGTTTTGTTTTCATTAAGAGGGCTTACCGTGCATCGGGAGGCGTGTTTAAATTAGTTCACAGTACTGTGCTAGGTTTTGGGTCTCTGTAACGTCCGGCTGAACTATGAATGCCATATATTGCCCCTCACAAAAAAAAAAAAAAAATAATTGGGGCACTATGGTGGCTAATTTCGCCATTATTATTTTATATCAATATCACATTATGTAAGTTTTTTATACAGTGGCATAAATCAACGTCGGTCTCTGCAAGAAGTTGCTTAAAAATATGGCGAAAGGCTCTTCAACTCAGGTCAGATCACCCGGTAGGGGTAGGGGATGGCAGAGAATTCCACGTTCTGGAAGTGAATGAGTCGAAGCACTGATTGAATCGGTTGACCCTCGCGTTTGCGACGTCATCGCAGTATGTTTATGATTGCGGGGTCCTGACTTGGCCCCCGTGTAAAAGATGTGAAAGAGCCACATTACAGTTAAATGCACTACTCTTATAAGTCCATAATATGCTCATTTAGTATTAATTTTGATTGAAACTTAGCTCAGTTAATCACATTTCAATGACAGTGTTCATTGTTCGATTAGAATTTACTATTGTAATAATACTACCAAGTTCACTGACGCTGACTAGTTTTAATCAAGTTGATCTTTGATGGTACTGAGTTTTCAGAACGTGCTCATTTTTGCTCAATATGCCATTAATAGCACGTTTGTTGTCCAGGCCTTACAATGATTATTGTGTGATTAACTTTTTTACATTAAGTATTTTTTATGTATGTATCTATGCATTTATGTATGTATCTCTGTATATATGTATTACCAGTTTGATGTCCAGGGTGTGCCGTAGACTTCCATATCAACCTGTTGTCGTATTTATTTATTTACGTTTTGTTTTCTCATCCTCTTGTATCTCCCATTTTTGATGATAGGTGTTTTAACCTTCGTTCTTACGCATAATTGCATATGTCAGAAACACTGTAATGCTTCATTGTATTTGTCATCCTGAAATTAAACCGTTTAGCGGCTTAGTAATAGGATTTATGAAACTTTCATTATAACTTCCACAACAGCAGTATTACTTTTAGCGTCATAACGAATATGGGCATCGAGAATATCAGCTGTGAATTGCTGTATGTAGAGGTAAATGAAAATATTTAGAATGATTTGCCCAACAATCAGTCAAGGGAGAATTTAATTCCTTTGACATTAAGTAAACATACGCTCAGAGCCATATACACTTCATGTTGAACCGTTTTCTCCTCCCATTTCCCATAATTGATTCCAAGTCATTATTTAGACCACTTAATTGCTGAAACATTTGATGTCATTTGATGTACGGTCTGTTTGACTCAAGAATTTACTGAAATCCTTAGGCCCCTTCTTGAAGCTTAATGCGTACTTGATATGAGCTCCATTGGTCATCTTAGAAAAGCTGAAGTTTGATGCTTGATTCTTTAGTAAGAGTCGATCCTCGGTCACACAGAAAGACAAGTTCCATAGATAAAGAACTCATTTCCAGTTAGGTATTAGATAAGGAGGTCTCGATCATAGATGAAGGAGCTGGACCCTAGATGAAGGTGCTGTTTGATCCCGGGTAAAGAGAGCTTGATCCATGCCTCGTTGTCTTGATCGGCAGTAGTTTCGGAAGTGTACGGTGAGAAAATATTCCTTTGTATGTTTACTCACTAACTGTCTTAAGGAGAAGGCATCTTGAGAGAGGAGAGAGAGAGAGAGAGAGAGAGAGAGAGAGAGAGAATATCTAGAGAGAGAGAGATGTTTGCGACATAGTTCACATGGAAAAATAAGAAGATTTAAAGAAGAAAGTCTAATAGCTTTTAGTGTGTGGCGTTTTAGGGATCAGAGACGTAGACATTTCAAAGGGAATACTGTCTCTGACTGTTTAGGAAAAAGCGAAATATTCATATAGGCTCTGTAGTTGTATAGAGGGATCAGTATTTACTGTAAGGTTGACTGTGACAGTAACCTAGTGTCACTGTTAACTATAACTGTAACTGTAACTGTAGAGAATGGTCATTTTTTACTGTAACAATGCAGAAAGGAATTTTAAGTGTAACAGTGAAGAAGACCCTTGACTATAACAGACAGAAGGGTCACTGTTGACCTTAACTTAAGAACCAGTCAGTGTTAACTGTAATAGTAGATAAGGATTACTGTTGACTGACTATTGACTGTAACGATAGAGAGGGATGACTATTGACTCTAACAGTAGAGATGGGTTACAGTTCACTAACATTAACGAGGGGTCACAGTTGACTAACAATAACGAGGGGTCACAGTTATCAGTATATTCAAAGCTAAAAACTGTCAAAGTAACATATATTTTACCTGTAGCGTTTCGTGAATCGATGGCCATAACGTGTAATAGATCAAAACGTGTAATAGATGTCAAAAAGGAGAAAAAGATTGTAAGTTAAGGACAATTTAAGAATTAGGCCTAGAAGTGAATGGGAAACTGGAAGTGAACATATAGAATTATAAATACGTTTTTGAAAAGATTAAGGAAGGGTCTGAATGATTGAGTTTCAAAACGATATTTTATTCTGACAAGCAGCTGAAAAGGGGAGCCATTGAAAAGGCTGACCGAAGCAGTGAGGATAAGAAGCCTAGAAAGTAGAGGGCTTTAATGGTAGTGAATTGAATAAAGAAAGAGGAAAGAATGGAAGGAGGAATATAAGATTCTGGACGGTGGATGTTGTCATAATAATGATGTCGATCATGATGGTATGTTTCCACCCTAGATTATGATCAAATGCTGTCTTGAAATAGCAGTGAATTAATACGGAGACTGTATCTATTGCCTGTGCTCTCTCTCTCTCTCTCTCTCTCTCTCTCTCTCTCCACTTTTTTTCCTGAGGTCTTGGTAGTAGCTCATAAATTCACAGGTTTCAATATCAGGCTTCGATGATTCCTCAATTCCCATGTAATTCGTTTCTCTTCCTCGTCCTTACCCACCCACCTATTCCATCTCTCTCTCTCTCTCTCTCTCTCTCTCTCTCTCCTTCGATTCAAGACCTTTTTCGATGCAAAATATTTCCATTTTCTTCAAAGAGAATCACTTAGGCTCTTTCAGGTCGGGAGATTTTTTAAAAGAGTAAACCTTGTAAAAGTTTTCAGAAGATGAAAGATGAAAACTTTTTTATTTACGGAAATTTGAATCTAATGAAATTTGGCTTCTGCTTCTCTCTCCCTCTTTCTTTCATCCGGTCTCTCTGGATAAATTGTCTTAATCTTTGCCTCTCGAGTTGGAACATAATGACGTTTTCTTCATAACTTCAGTGCTATGGAAAAAAAATAATTACGTTATGTTTAGTATATAGGTATTTATGGTGGATTAAGGATTCTGAGATCGTACGAACATATGTTAAGAATTAAAAACGTGATCGAACACTAATGATTGGGACAGTCCATTTATTTGGAAAAGCTTATCGTTCATATGCTGTGTAAAACCCAGGTCATTCAAAGTCTTATATATATATATATATATATATATATATTATATATCACTATATATATATATATATATATATATATATCCCTTATCAATATATATCCTCTCAAGTTGTTCTCTCTTCTGCCTCTTTCCCAGAATCTTTCAGAATGTTTCCTTCTTTTATCTGTTTCAGTCAAGCTTATTACATGACACTGAGGTCCTATCTCATCGGCCTTAATGAAAATAAAGATATTTTGTGCATAAAGTGCATTTCTTCACAAGGGTTCCTCATGCAGCAAACGAGTGCCTGCAGCAAGTGCTTACCTGGGAAAATTCGGAAATGCGACAGGTATTGCCACCCCAGGGCGCACGATAATAGGGTATTTGCGAAAGGCTGTTCCGTGCAATTGCGTGTCCTGTACCTGCATTTCTTTTCGGAAGAGAGAATATGAATATTCGCGCAAATGCACCGCTATTACATCCGAGTTATTCTTTTGCAATAGAAGGAGTTGCACGAAAGACATGCAGTTTGTGTGTGTGTGTGGTTTACGCTCGCGTGAGTGGTTATTATATTTGTAAGTAGTGTACTGGGAAATCTTTGAGTATTTTTCTTTCCTAAGATTGCGCTTTACGTATAGGAATACGTAAAACATTATGGGCGTATTTTACCGTATGTTATAATAAAGGAGACAACCCTTTGCGCCTACTTATTTAAAATAAAAGACGTGTTCTTATATATTTTCGTTTCATTTATAAAAACATGTAATGCATAGAGAATAGAATAAAGTAAACCATCTTGTGCGTCGACGTATCAAAAAATGGAAATTTTACTGTACGTATAAAGAATGAAGAGTCTTTACAAACAAGCAACGGAACTTCCATAAATGTATGCGTAAACATGCTTACTCAAAAGGTATTTATGAGTATTGTATCATGAACTCTGCTGTTGCTGCTTATGACTTGGATAAAACATCTGTGTTAATATCTTACCGTTATGAGGCTCATGTATTTTAGTATTTTCAGCATACATTATTGTTATTGGGAAATATTACGCTTATTTTGTTCTCCCTATTCTTTTTCGTCGTCGTCGTATTATTATTACTATTATTATTATTATTATTATTATTATTATTATTATTAAGGCTGAAAGATCAGACTGCTTACTTTGATGGGTTTTAAACTAATTCATGTGCTTTGCTAATAGGTTTTGGAGATCAGTGTCTTTTCAGAATGAAAATGGAATAACAAGGTAATTAACAAATTGTAAAAACGCTTTGATTTAGAACATTTGTTTATAGTTTGTTTTAGGAAAACGTCAAAGAAGTGTGTAATTCCACAGATTGAAACTCGACTCCAGTCGTGTGATCAGGATTCAAGTGGAACTCCATTATGGTCTGTTTTGCGAGATGATTTATCTAGTTTACGGTTATTAATGGAGATCACTTGGAAGACTCGTGTTGAGGGGAGCGACGGAGTATGGAGAAGAAGAGACTGCCCACAGGATCCTTTAGAGATGACGTATTAAAAAAGGGGAGACTTAATTATTAGGAAAAGGGGCAAAGGAGATAAAGAAGTCAGTTTATGAATATTTCCGGAAATCATTTTAAGTCACTTCAACTTCAGTTTGTGTATTTTTTTTTTATATTTATACTAACCATTTTAATCCTCTTCACCTTGGTTTTGAACTATTAGCCAAAAAATTATAAGCCTCTCTGGATCTTATAAATATTTTCATGTTGGTTTCAAGTATGATTTGTGCTGCGATCTTTTGGTATATTTAATGAGGAACCTCATGATAAAGTAAATGACTAAATTTATTTTTTTATAACAAACACATATTCTCTGTACTTACGAACCTCACTATAACCAATTACCGTTCCCGACAGATTCCTGCCATAAATGGCCTACGGGAGCTTGTGTACTAAAACCGTCTGTCATTCGTTGGTGGTTTCTTGTCCAAATACTGACCGGACCTGCTGTTAATACAGTAATTTCTCTGAGTAAACAGATAATGGGTTATTTATTTATTTTTTTATTTTTTGCTGAACTCGGTGACGAAAGAGTTTGAGTTGGTTCGTCAGTAATTCTTTTTTGTTATTCTCGAGTTGGCGCTTCATCCTGTTGCTTTTTTAAGATCCCGTCTATGTGATATTCGCAATAGGATCTTTTGTTTATGGGGATAAGAAGATATTCTGCTGTCTTTTGCTGCCTCTCAGAGTTCAGTTCATTTTTAAGTGTTTAATATTTTAAATTATACAAAATAGAGGTTTTTTTTTACCAGGTAAAACCACTGTATTAGTGTGCTTTATACAAAACCGGAGTGAACATCATTTTGTAGTAATTGCTTGATTAATTAGCTTCCGATGATAAACAACTGGCTACAAAAGCTTTTTTTTTTTTCTCATTCACTTACGAGTATTGTTGTTGGGAACTTGTCTGGGATGTTCACGAATTTTCGACTTTAGTAATAATAATAATAATAATAATAATAATAATAATAATAATAATAATAATAAATCATGAGCAGTTAGGTGTTTTAACCTTAGAGCCAAGACAGTGGATGCCTGTGCACCTGTCCAATTAACATTGAATGCAGCATTTAAGAAATTTTGCAATTGCATTGTTCTTTATATGAAGTCCTCTGGTAGCTCTGTATGTTCTTGTTTTAAGTTAAACGGGGAGTTCCGTTCCCGCAGATTACATGCAACACTAAACAATGCGAACCACGAGAGCAGAAACTAATATAATTACGTATTAAACTATAGCTGAAATTTTAGCTTCCTAAATTCCCTCCGGTGTTATTAATTGAAATGCCTTCCGTAGTAATGAGCCGAGTAATGTCCGTGATAAGTACATGAATGATAATTGTACACCCATCAGGTGAATATAGTAATTGCAGCCATAGTAACGCCAGATGATTGGAATTTTTATTAATGAAATATTAAACTGCACGTTCGCCATCAACCTCAACACGCTGGCATGGGATAACGTGGTGTCTGAAATTGCTGTTAATTACGAAAATATGCGTCAGAATGGAGGATGACGTTATGATGACGGGAATAACGTATGGGATGATACTGGTGGTGATGGTCAAGGTCGTGGTGCTGGTGAGCATGGTAATGATGATAAAGAAGGGGTTAAACTTTATGATAATGCTGGTGGTGGCGAGGATGATGAATGCGGTGGTGTGATGGCGAGGGGGACGAATAATGTTGATTAAGAAGAAATGACGGTGATGATAATAATGATGGTACTGAAGGGGTTAAACTTGATGATAATACTGGTGTTGGCGAGGATGATGAATGAGGTGAGGGGATGACGAGGGTGAAGGAATAATGTTAATTAAGAAGAATTGGTGATGATGATGATTGAAGGGTTAAACTTGATGATAATACTGGTGTTGCCGAGGATGATGAATGAGGTGATGGGGATGACGAGGGTGAAGAAATAATGTTAATTAAGAAGAATTGTTGATGATGATGATGATGAAACGGAACACTAGGAACGAGCAACAGGAATGAAATTCTTCCAATGTCGAGGAGCGGCGTTCCCGTCACCCATAAAGGGGCAGAGATGGCCAGAAGGCCCCTTCATCATCTGTAACATTCATGCGGTGTGACACCGTCCCTTGAAGATGACTCCGTCAATATTCAGGTCGTATGTAAATGCGTCGGGACTGTTGTTCATATCACACCGGGACATCGGCAGGAATAGTCCATTTCCATGTGGTTCCGGGGCTTGTGCGTGCTACTTGTTTTGCAAAACGTTGACGACGACATTGTGCACACACACACACTCCAGTACCAAACGTCTTTCATTTGGCTTTACCGCAAAATTGGGCCACGTTCCTTCAGGTAGTATGGTTAACATCAGCAAACAAGTACTCGTATATATACATATATATATACATACATATATATATATGTATGTATATGTATATATATATATGTATGTATGTATGTATGTATGTATGTATGTATGTATATATATATATATATATATATATATATATATATGTATGTATGTATGTATATATAGAGTGTATACCATGTATATATATATATATATATATATATATATATATATATATATATATATACATATTTATATATATATATATATATATATATATATATATATATATATATATATATGTGTGTGTGTGTGTGTGTGTGTGTGTGTGTGTGTGTGAAATCTTTATCTCAAGTGATTTATATACAATCATGAAGCTACAAATGGCGTTTAATATCCATTCACGCTACTTCGAAATATCTGATGGGGAATTATCACCGAAAGGGAATTATTAGTGATAAATGGATCGGTACTGCCGGGTCTCGATCCCCTCGACACAGTTTACCTTCCCGAAGTAGCGTGAATTGATATTAAACGACAATTGTAGCTTCATTATTATGTATATATATATATATATATATATATATATATATATATATATATATATATATATATATATATATATACATATATATATATATATATATATACATATATTTATATATATATATATATATATATATATATATATATATATATATATATATATATCCAAAATGAAGTTACATTGGTCCAAGATTTAGGGAATTAGCAGCGTCCCTGGTAGGGACTTAACCTCTTAATCCTACTATATTGCCCTAATTTTTTATGGTGTGAGTATATATGAAACACCATACACCATTCCCGTATTTTTTTTACCAGTATGGATATATTTATATTTTTTTACCAGTATGGATATATTTATATGTTTAGTGATTTATCATCATCAGATTGAAAATCTTTTGCTCAGTTTTAAACTTTTTCTTTAAATGGCCACAGTGTTCCGTGGAATCTTACGTTGCAAGTAACGGCATTTTAGGTATTTGTGCCGCTGACCATTGAGACATCATGCCACCACTTTATCCACTGAGCCACATTCAGAACACAAGTCACTTAAATAGATAAACAGCAGAATATCCTCGTGAAGTGTTCGTTTGTGTGTCATCATAACATCACAAGGACCGAAGGATATAGGCCTAATTAGGTGACCTGCTCCAGATAATATTTTTATAACAAATCGGCCTCATCAACTGGTCAACAGTGAGCCGGATTCTTCCAAAAGTTTGTCGCTTCGAAATGATCACCTGTCGACTGTATGTATATTCCTAACTGTAGTCATATTCGTTTCACCCGTTGGGAGATATCCTGCCAGATGCAAACCGACATGGATGTAAACGTAGCCTACATCCCACCTCCTTGGCGCTGTGTTAACTAGCGAAATCATAGCATCCGTATAGTCCGCAGCGCTGCA
>NC_089752.1:14635500-14643000 GCF_040412425.1 Macrobrachium rosenbergii | reverse complement strand
TGCTGTCTATAGGCTAGACGTGGACCAACGCTGGATAAAAGGGAAGGGAAGATACGAAGACACTGATAGATATATAGTGACATGGAAATGAATAGTTAGACAGATAGAAGTGTAGGGACGGGAATAAAGAAGGCGAAGGGGGGGGGGGGCGGAGGACGGAGAGAGAGGTGTTAGTGGGAGGGGTGAAGGGATGGTAACAACGGAGTAAGTGTATTCAGATTAGGCCAGAAATTGGGATATTATGGCATAGGGCTTTCTCGATAATGATGATGGGGTTTTGGGCGATAATGCGTGAACGAAGAGGGAATAATGGGCGAATGATAAGATGAGAAGGGAATTGGAGTTAATAATGGATTGGGAGGATGCTGTTGGAACTAAATTAAGTTTGCCCTCTTCATATTTGAGTGATTCGCCATATAGAGTTATTTCTGTGTGGGGGTGGGTCGTGTTTTTGTGGGGAGGAATCTGACTTTCAAAGCTGAGGAAGTCAGAGGGGGCTCAAAAATGTTTAGGTCATGAGATTGATAATTCTCTCTCTCTCTCTCTCTCTCTCTCTCTCTCTCTCTCTCTCTCTCTCTTCGTCCCGTTTAATCTTGTATCATTCTCTGGCCCCCCTACCCTTTTCTCCATGTTTCTCACCCCACCCTCTTCCCACATGTCTCCCCCTCCCCCGCCCCCTCTCCTGCCCTCCCTCTTAACAATGCTGGAACAGTTTCATCTTAGCGCTTAACTTTTTCAATAGACAGAAAGTTTCTTATTAAGAATCTATTTTATATGGTCTTCAGAAGTGTATTAGGTCACCATATGGTGATACTTTTATAACGTTTATATATCAATATATATATATATATATATATATATATATATATATATATATATATATATATATATATATATACGAGTATATATATATATATGTGTGTGTGTATGTGTATTTATATGTATATTATATACATATATATACATATATTCCTCTGAATGTTTTCAGAGCACTGAAGCTCTCTGCCATGAATTTTTCGAATTCCAATAACTGCTGATTATTCGCCTGCTTGTAATGATATTGAGCTGCTTATATTTTCTGGTATGTTTCGTTCTATTTTCCAAATATTTTCACGTCCCCGACGGAAATACACTTGGCTGATTAAATGTTTCGCTTTTGTGCTTCGTTCCGTTGGAATGTGTGGTTTTATAGACTAATAATAATAATATAATAATGAAAGTATAGTTAAACTGTTCTTTATTTTCGGTTTTAGAGGTCTCGTGATAACTTGCGGCGCTTCGAAATGCACCAGTCCCCTTAACAGTCTCTGTAATAAAAAAAACGACTGGAATTTAATTCTGCTCAAGAAAAACGCAATGAATGATATCAGTGTTCATTTTTTCTTCAGTTATCGCCCCAGCAGTTTTAGAGAAAATATATAAATGTCAAAATTAAAAAAAAAAATTATCTTCCGCCACATCTTAATCTCCGAAGATTTCAGGTCCATGTTGACTGGCAAATGGTATTTATTGCTGATCTATTGTGTTTTAGGAGAGAAACGTCTCTGTTGGTGGTTGGGCAGAAGCCAGAGGTCCACATCAGGTCTCTTATCCCCCTTCAGAAACCTTACCCCACAAGCTAATATTATCTGGTTTTATTTAAACCAACTAGTCGCCTGTAGACAAATTAGAAGACAAGTCACTTCCAGAGACATCAATAATCGGGTCGAAAATCATTATTATTAGCGTCAGATGTCAAACCTTTATCAAAAGCGGTGGAGAAAAGGACAACAGAGCAATTTGCAACATAACATGAAACTCATTTTTAACTTTTCTTTCTTATTACTATCTATATATTATCTATACTGTTCGCTAGTTTATAAGTCAAAAGAAACGAGTAATGTAAGCTAACACCAGACGCACTAATCGGCTTAAGCAACTATATACTCTTTATGACTTGAGCCTCCAAGCGGGATTAGCAGCCCGAACATATTAGACAGACTGGCAGACTGCCACCATTCAGTCCAGCAAGACTGTGGCGCTTGTACATTTTCCGTTATGGTTTGCTTTAAGCAGAATTAATCTAGCCCTTCCCCATCTGTTTTCCCATTCATTATTTTCAATAGTCATTATATTGTGCATTTAATCACTTACGCCCCTATATATTCCTTTACGTATTTAATTATGACTGTGTTCTCTACTGATTACGAACTGTTCCTGTCACTAATTTGATATATTTAAATCTAAAGATATTCCTTACTGGTTGAGAAGATTTTAGATCTTCTATACTATGAGGTACTTAATCACAAAGCCTTACCTCATATTATTAACTCTCGATTTAGCTCCTCCTCGTATAGTGGGTCCCCTGTCGGGATAGGGGCCCCTGAGGGCGGGCGCGGCGGGCGTCTTTCCTTTAATCTTGCCTGTAAAGGGAAGGAAGGTGTTTGTAGAGAGGCGCCTGGGTGGAACTGGGGAGGTCGGAGTTTCTGATATGTAGGTATTACAGGCCTTTGGGTATCCGTTTAGAGAAGAAGAAAAGGAATGGAGCAAGGAAACAAGAAGTTGCTACGAGTTGAAAATGAGAGAGGAACGTTGGAATGGTTGTGGGGAGTTGATGGGGGGGGGTGATTAGGGGGAGGCTGGGAATTATGGGCGACAGAGCCCGATGAATATTATGAGCGGAATCGCCTTTTGGTCTTCAAAATGAATGGAAAGCTTATGGAAGGGAAAGCTATATATACTATTTATATATATATATATATATATATATATATATATATATATATATATATATATATATATATATATATATATATATATATATGTAAATATATATATATACAGTATATATAAGCATTAAGCTACAAATGTTCTTTAATATTCAATTTGCTTTACCTCGGAAATAATATATTTTTCATATGCGTTACCCGAAGGGGAATTTTTTAGTCGATAATAAGTTCGGGTAACATATATGAAAACATATTATTTCCGAGGTAGAGCGAATTGGATATTAAAGGACGTTTGTAACTTAATGCTTGCATATGAATCACGGTGATGTGATAACATTCACTCATATATATATATATATATATATATATATATATATATATATATATATATATATATATATATATATATATATATACATATATATGTGTGTGTGTGTGTATTTGGAGTTTCATGGTTTCAGTCATACAGCAGCAGCTTCTGACTTCTGTAGTCTGTATGGCCCAAAACCTGCAGCTGGCTGATCAGAGAGTGGGCAGACATCTTTATATCTGTGAGACATCTGGGATTATATATGTAATCAACTATAGGTTTGCTTAAAAAGCAAATGGATGTTACAGACTAAAAACACACACAAAACAAAGCCACTACAACACCTTCTAAAAATATAACAAACATGTCACGTCTCGAACTCTCGCCATACCCGCGCAATAACAATCGCTGCTGGAAAGAAAGGGCGTTTGGTCGGGTATGATACATGAAAGATACGTACCGGGGTCTAAAAGCGATGTCAGGCAGGGCAGCCGATCGAGACCAGGTCTACCCACAAACCAAATCAAAGTCCTTCAAAAGAGGCATCGTACTTACCCCATACAAAAATGGGAATAAAAGCACGTTAAAAGAAGAAGAAGAGAAGAAGATATGTGTGTGTAGTTTAACAAATGCAAACAAGTAGCAGAGTAGACAGATATGGAACAGAAAAGTTAGTGAACAGATACAAGAACAAGAAAGAATGCCTTGAAGAGGGGTAACTGGAAGATGTTCTAGGGTAGAACTTTTCCCTGAAAGGTTAGTAAAGTTAAATGACTGAAACGTCGACTGGAAGACTAGGGGAGGGCAGAAAATAATAGAGCGGAGAGGTTAATAAAGAAGAGCAGGCCGCAGAAAGAGAAGATGGGGGTTTAACATGAAACTGAAACAGAAAGGTTAAGAGAGGAAAAGAATGAAAGAAGTTATGGTGTGAAATGTAATGGGTAGGTTTATGAAGGAAAGTTGGTATTAGAAGAGGAAGCAATTGGAAGGAGGCAGAAAATAAAATTGAACAATCTTGAAGGAAACCACCCGGTGGAAAGAGACTGGGATGCTGTTATAGGTTGTGAAATGTAAATTAATTAAAGGCTAACGTAGGGAAACAAGTAATAGAATGGGCGACTGAAAGATTTCCATAGGATACAGATTGGAAGGAAAAGACTAACAAAGAAAGGAGGTAAGGAGAATTAGATGGCAAGCTTAGGATAGAAAATGGAAAGGGAATGATAACAAAGAGAACAGAGGGACTGAAATGGTGATTCGAAGATGGGTGGAAGGGAAAATAGAGGTTGTGGATGGCGAAGAGGAATCAGAGGGAAAGAAATGTATGAATTGATAAAAAAAAAAAATGGATAACCATATATTTGATAGAAAAAAAAAGTTGGATTGAAATGGTCATCGAAGGAAATCTCATAGATGATTGAAGGCCGGTATAATAACGTAAGAGAAAATGGAGAGGGAAGGAGGATGGATTGAAGGAAAGCAGGTGGCAGAAGAGGCGATTGAAAGAGGACAAGGGAACGAAACGAGCGAGGTAGGTATTTCTGTCGCAGAGTAAGAAGAAGAAGAAGAAGATGACAAGTAGGGAATTATCGGCTGCAGGAGCCTCGTGAGGATCCTATCAGGCCGTCATCTTTAATCTCTGGGAGATGACACAGTGCGCGCTAAAGACAAAAGTGTACAAACTTAATTAGTCAACCATTAAATCATTTTCTGAGTGGCCAAGTGAAAAGCGGGGGTGGGGGCGGGTTTTATAAAGAATGAAATGCAGAGAGGAAATGGCGATAATTAAGGTAAGAAGGTAATAGGGATTATTAAAGGAATAAGGGATCGGTAGGGATTATTAGGGATTAAGAAGAAGAAAACCGATGCCGAGCACATTTTTTAGGGAGACTGAAGTGTCTGTAGAAACTAAAGAGATGATGGTGAGATTAAAGGTATCCCGTAACTTTGGAAGAAGATGGTCCCTTTTTAATCACTGGGACCAAGAATGAATTAGAGAATAACGAAACAGTATTAACGGAGGAAGAATGAGAAGGGAGAAGCGCTGATAATTAAAAGGAATAAAAGAGATTGTGGGAATTATCTTAATTGCCCGCCGGTGTAATCCCTGGCTTAGTTTTGAGAGGTTCTGTATTGTCATTGATCACCGAAATAATGATGTTACTAAGTGAATTTCCAGTAATCTCTTTCATGTGGTAATTATTATTATTAGTTTTTTACTTCAATTGCTAAAGTTCACGAAGGTTGTTATTATTATTATTATTATTATTATTATTGTTGTTGTTGTTGTTGTTGTTGTTGTGAAAAGAAAAGTCCATAACGGTTTTCTTGTAAGTTTTTTTACGTAAATTTCTTAAAAAAAACATTGTATTTACTTCGTCTATAGTTAGAATTTTTAATACTGTTAGTATCAAAATTGACTTCTTGGTTACGGTGCATGAACGCTGTAAAAGAGAAAGGCGGTTTTCATTGCTTTAAAGAATTGCTGAGATTTCTTTGGGAAGCACAATAAAGTTAATACATTTTGGGTTGTGTTTGGACCAACATCAACAGTTTCTAGATTATCTTCCTCCTTCTCCTGTTCTTCCTCCCATTTTTAGTTTTCTGTAAATGAAAATTATTGTGACGGCTTTGTCTGTCCGTTCGCACTTTTTCTGTCCTCACTTTTGCTGTCCACCCTCAGATCTTAAAAACTAACGAGGCTAAAGGGCTGCAAATTAGTATGTTGGTCATCCACTCTCCAATCATCAAACATATCAAATTGCAGCCCTCTAACCTCAGCAGATTTTATTTTATTTAAGGTTAAATTTAGCCCTGACCGTGCGTCTGGCACCGCGACAGGCACCAACAACACAGGCCGCCACCGGACAGTGGCTGAGTTTCACGGACCGCTGCTGTACAGAAAACTTGATTTCGGCGCATTTTTTACATGTTTTTAATGAATATTCATTTTCTTCCTTTTTTCTTCAGTTACTGTTACTTCTCTTTCCCCTCCCGCTTCTTGTTCTCCTCCATCTCCGCCTTTTTATCCTTCTTCTCATCTTATCGAACATTTGATTCCCTCCTGCATCTTCCTCATAAGCTCTGTAGTCCCATCACCCCCATAGACTCAATCGCTCGAGTCTTCCCCCTTAATAAATTTCGGTCCCCATAAATTTTGGTCTCCATAAATTTTGATCGTCGGCTTCGTCGTCATCCCCGTAATAACAACAACGTCTAACGTGAGAAAAATGTGTACTGTTGTCATGCGGTAAGACAGTGCTTTACTGCCGCTTCGTTAATAGCTTTAGCAAAAAGAAAAAAACTGGGAAATGGCTTCCATGAAAGAGAATGGGCTTTTGATGGCTTAGTGGCAGTGAAGGTGGTTGGTGCCGAGTTATTTACTTGAACAATTCGTTTGTTTGACTACTTACGCACGTATTTAATTACTCCACTCGCTTCGGGTTGCGGATGTGACCATTTACCGCTTGTATGAGACCGCTCAGGTCTGTTGTAAGTCTCCAATAACGGTTGGAGTTTCACAAACCAGGAGGCATAATTCGACAGCCAGCCCTTCGCTTTTGTCCGGGATAAGGACCTGCGATATTTTGTAAATTCTTTCAGCGGTTTTAACTAATCTGGTATGATAAGTTATTTTTATATTTCGATTCATATACCGGTATATTCACTCTTACTGCCGTAAACCTTTTTCCTTTTTCGTTGCAAAAGAAAAAAAAAAGATGACAGAACGTTATTGCCAGATCAACGTTTATTTCCTGTATAGTTTGCATTCCTGCAATGCTCTGTTTTGGTATCACTGTGAGCAGAAATGCCGGAAGACCGGAATCAATACCGGTCTAGCGCATGAGTTAGTTCTAACTTTAGGAAATGAACGAAATGAAATTAGTTTTCTCTCTCTCTCTCTCTCTCTCTCTCTCTCTCTCTGAATGGGTCCTTAACATGAATTTTTTTGTTTAAATGAGCTTCCTTCAAGTACTAACACACACACACACATATATATATGTGTGTGTGTGTGTGTTAGCTGTTGGAGGAAGCTAATTTAAGCTCAAAAATTCCTGTTGAGACCCACTCAAGAAGAGAGAGAGAAAGAAGAAGAGAAGAGAAGAAGAGAAGAAAGAGAAAAATAATTGCATTTTCAGTTCATTTCCTAAAGTTAGAACTAACTCATGCACTAGATACACACACACACACACACACACACACACACACACACACATATATATATATATATATATATATATATATATATATATATATATATATATATATATATATATATATATAAATCTGAATCACATCGGGATCGAACCACCATCTCTCATTTAGCTGACCCAGTGGTTGTCGGTTGGTAACGCCCTGGCCTTACTAAGGTTCGATCCCGATGTGAGTCACATATAATATGAATAGAAGTGGTCATGTAAATCTGTAGATTTCCTATCTTATAATGCTGATATTGAAGTTGATGGGTTTCCTCTAAACACA
>NC_089752.1:14618000-14630500 GCF_040412425.1 Macrobrachium rosenbergii | reverse complement strand
TCTCTCTCTCTCTCTCTCTCTCTCTCTCTCTCTCTCTCTCTCGTCAGATCCATGATTTTCTATCGGTCTCCGTGCAAAGTGATATGAAACTCATTCGTACAGTGTCAGAGGCAGGGGAAATTGCTTTCGTGTTCTGGGCAAAGGGAAATGACATTTCACGACGAGGTGCTGCTCTTGGAAATATTTGTTCATTTCGTTCTTTATTATTATTGTTATACTTGTTGTTCATCTCGTTCTGATTGCAGTCATTAGTATATTGCTGTTACTGCTGTTGCCATCCTCACCTGAGTGCCGTTGTCAGCACCAAAATCATTAATTATTATAATTGTGTCGTTAACGTTGCGGCGCTTCTTTGTTGTAATTTGATCAGTTCTAACTTCATTGGTCAAAAGCAGCATTGAACTATATTAGAATTTTTATTGATAATGATTTCCATAATTTTTTGGTGATGTGAATTTTGTTAGGCATGCATGTAAAGGCACTGTTGACAGCTCCCAGGCATCGGAACCGAGGGACATTTAGGTTTGGGTCTTTCCTTGTTGTCCTTCCACAATCCTTCTCGCTTTCTTCCTCTGCTCAAGACTTCCTCCTCCTCCTCCTCCTCCTCCTCCTCCTCCTCCTCCTCCTCCTCCTCCTCCTCCTCCTCCTCGGTGTCCCCTTCTCTTCCGCCATGACACCTGGCTCCAATCAAACCCCGACACAAGTTGATCTTGTCTCTTGAAATAATACGGTAAGTTTTTTCTTTCCTTGTTCCCATCGATTGTATCATACAGTCTCTCTCTCTCTCTCTCCTCTCTCTCTCTCTCTCTCTCTCTCTCTCTCTCTCTCTCTCTCTCTCTCTATATATATATATATATATATATATATATATATATATATATATATATATATATATATATATATTACATATATATATATAAACATAAAAACACACACATATATATATATGTATATATATATATGTGTGTGTGTGTATTTATGGATGTACGTATATATAATGTATGTGTTTTTTCATACAGCTTTACACTGCAAATTTTGTTGGCAAAGAAGACGACCTGTTTACCAGAGAAAAATAAAAAAAATATGATAATTAAATGAAGTAGTGTTGCGTCTCAAAAATTCTTAAACAAAAGCGACATATTCAAGAAAAACTGGTCCAGTGATATTTTCGATTCATACTGATTACGTTTAGAGAGAATCATTAATGTTGTTATATATATATATATATATATATATATATATATATATATATATATATATATATATATATATATATATATATAAACATTAGGAAACTGAATCATAATTGATAATATATATATATATATATATATATATATATATATATATATATATATATATATATATATATATATATATACATACATATGTGTGTGTGTGTGTGTAAATTAAGCAAGCTGAATCATAATTGAATTCCCGCGTGGCTACTTAAAAGATTTTTTCATAAACTGAAATATATTTATATTTTATATGCTTATTTGTCTATATCTGTCGTATATTTTGTGCAAGCTCTTTTACCTAAATGTTTATAAGTAATGTACATTGTTTACATTAAGTTAATATATCAGGTATTTGTAAGATGCACAGCTTTTGTTATTTTCTACATCGCCGCTCGTTAATTTTGTTTTTTACTAGTTACAAATAAAAGCAAGAGTTACAAGAAGGTCTATATACATGAATATATGCTCCAGTCATTAACCAGTTTTTAGTCCGTCATATTTTGTTTATTATCGTTAAAAACTGTCATAGTTATTGTGACTGTATGTAAAGGGGAAAGTTGAACGGTTTATATAGGCCTTCAACGCGCAAGGTTTTTTTTTATTGCTAATCTCACTCTTCCCTATCGCGTAGCTCAAGTCTACTGGTCGATGCCAGTTTGACTAGTCTCTCTCTGTGTGTGTGTGTGTGTGTGTGTAACTTGTATTTTGTTTCCAAGGAAAATTACAAAAAAGTAAACGTTCGCTTTCATACTCGTCAAGATACATCAGCAATTTTTTTCAAGTCTGCTGATAGTGGTGTGCATCAACAGTATTGAATTAGTTGAATTAGTTGTGATCTGTATTGTATTGGTGAATCTCCATTTCCAAATATATATTATTAAAGTTATGTAGCCATTATTAATTACAAAAATCTCCCAAGTTGTGGTTTTGATCGGCTAGACCAGGTTTCACGCGAAGGAGACCAGGAACGTAGGGAAACTAGATTCGATTATTGGTGGATGATGTGAGAAAGAAAAAGAATTTGATTTGAGCTCGGGTTTGTGAACAAGGAAGAGAGAGAAAGAGAGAGAAGAAGAAGAAGAAGAAGAAAGAAGAAGAAGAAGAAGAAGAAGAAGAAGAAACATTGACGATAAGAAACATCTAACATCGATATGACATTAACAACATTATTCTGGTATGAAGAGAGACATCTAAGACCCTCATGAATGCCTCCTCTTCAGTCCGTCCTCATTACGCTAAACGCCGCTGCATATGAATCGAACATCCGCGAATTATGACAAATGGCGCCGCTTGAACTCTCGAATTACCACGTGCCATTACCCTCCACAGTCGAATGGCCCACCAACCCATCCCCCACCCGCCGCAAGCCCCCCACCCCTTCCCACAACAGACCACCATCTAACAACCGGAACTAATGGCCCCCATCCACTGAACTCCGCCGAACATTATGAACTCGTGGAATTCTGGTTTTAGTGCCAATTGACACTCGGATGACTTCTGAAGTCTACGGTGGCCGCTGTAGTTTTCCTTTCTTCCTTTCTTTCTTTCCTTCTTTCTTTCATCCTTTCTTTCTTTCTTCCCTTCTTTATTTCTTTCATTCATGCTTTCTTCCTTTCTTTCCTTCTTTCTTTCTTCCTATCTTCTTTACTTTCTTCCTTCCTTCCTTCCTTCCTTCCTTCCTTCCTTCCTTCCTTTCTTTCTTTTTTCTATGTTGTCAGGATTTTTCGCCTTGATATAGTATGGGAAATGTTGTCAGGATTTTGGTTCTTATGTGTTGTCTCTTTCATCTTTATTTCTTCTTAAAGTGGTTGTCAGTTTGAAAATTATAAACGCTTTCTTCCTCTATTCAGCTGTTATTTAAATTCTCTCTCTCTCTCTCTCTCTCTCTCTCTCTCTCTCTCTGGTCTTTTTCGACGTTAATAACCATCGTTGTGTAACGCCAGTCTGCAGAACACAATCAATCAATACTCTTTCTCTGTCTTTATCTATATATATAATTTTATATATATTTATATATATATATATATATATATATATATATATATATATATATATATATATATATCCATGTATGTATTTCATTAAGGGTACATTCACGTGATTTTCTGTAAAAAAAATAATAGTAATAAACACGTGCCATGAGGGAACTGGCAGTTCTAGTGATTTTTTTCAAAAAGGACTCCAGTGCAAAAGTCTCTTCTTAAGAAAAACGTAGTTTCTGATATTCTCATATAAAACTGTGTAATTTATAACTCAAAATTATATGTATTTTCTTTAATAATGTTGTTAATATTGGTATAGCAAAAATGTAAGGTAAAATAGCATGCCTTATCTCTGACTCTGTTCTGATAGCAGTACGTGATTGTCACTGACTGTCCAAGAAAATACCAGTGGTGATTTCTTGAAACTCTCTCTCTCTCTCTCTCTCTCTCTCTCTCTCTCTCTCTCTCTCTCTCTCTCTCTCTCTTGCTGGGTTGAAAAAAAAAGTTTCTTCAACTCATCAAATTTTCTCCGCGCAAAAAATATTTTTTCCAAAGTTGGTGCTGGCCCTCGAGTCCCTTATTGCTCTCTCTCTCTCTCTCTCTCTCTCTCTCTCTCTCTCTCTCTCTCTCTCTCTCTCTCTCATACTGAGTTTAATATTCTTCCTAAACACCAACAGTTTATAAATGAACCATACAGGACTCAAATTTTCCTAAACTCAGATTTTGAAACTCTCCCCTATGACACTCGAAATAATCGAAATAAAAGATGCTTATAACAGTAGAAAAACAAAATCGAAAATTATGATGCTGTTTTTGTTTGTGTGCGTAAGTGCGTATACGAGAGAGAGAGAGAGAGAGAGAGAGAGAGAGAGAGAGAGAGAGAGGAGAGAGAGAGAGAGAGAGAGAGAGCGGGCTAGCTTCGGAAATATATTTTCGCGTGAAGAAAATTTGATTGAACTTAAGAAACTTTTTTCAATAAAGCGAACAAGAGAGAGAGAGAGAGAGAGAGAGAGAGAGAGAGAGAGGGAGAGAGAGAGAGAGAGAGAGGGGAGGCCAGTAGTCCGTACGAAGGCAAAACTTTTAATGAGAAATTCTCTCTATCATTGGCTATTTCTGGGACAGTTGGCGAAGCAAGTTTTAATTGAAAATGTTGTTATGATGTTGTTATGGTAGTTTGGTGCAGTAAAGCAAAGGGAGGGCGTGATGCTGTGGCACTTCGGGCCGCGTAAGTATTTATCTCGATACAACCTCGGCTGGTTATGGGCAGAGTTGTGGCCCGCTAGTTGTTGTGGGCAGACGTGCCCGTCGTCTGTTACAGGTTCACATTGCTGGTTGTGGGTAGATGTGTGTCCATTTTCTGCTATAAGTAGTGTTGTGCCCGATTTTTCATTGGGCAGACTTGTGAACGATGTGTGGTGTGGGTAGAGGTGTGCTCATCTCTTGATATTTGTGGGTTTCACAGGCCTCCTGTGTACAGATTTTCCAGTTTTCGTTGAGCCGATTTTCCAGTATCCTTAGACATATTTGTGAGCATTTCTGCTTATTAGGATCGAATTAGAATCCATTTCTTTTAAGCCCCGCTTATGTCTTGATAGATTTCACAGGAAAAATACAACTTAATCGTTCTTGGGAACCAGGGATGGAGGCGTTTTGGGGAGCCCGCAGTCATCAGCAACCACTGCTGGCTTCTCCTTGGTCCTAGCTTGGACACTGATCATGTGTAAATGTTTTGTCTGTATGGCTTGTTTTCCAGTACAGTTTCCTGTCCCTGCCTCTGCTTCTCATGAGGGACCTATGAACCTTAAAATGGCATTGTTGTACTCATTTTGGATGTATAATAGACTTGTGTCCAAAATTTGTTAAAAGCAGAATTGTCCTATTATTCAGTCATGGGCAAAACATACGGCCGCCATAGCTGTAAGATGATTTCTTATTTTCCAAAATATTTGTGACGATTTTAACATGTAAAACAGGCTCCCACGACCCGTGATACATGTATTTTAATAGTCTGTTACGGGACGCACCTGTGCGTGTTTTATGTTATGAGCAGATTTCTACTCGCTCCCTGTTATGGTCGGCTAATACTCATTTTCTGTTATTGGCAGATTTTGCTCTCTTTTTGTCATGGGTAGATTGTATCCCGTCGTCTGTTATGGTCAGGCATGTAGTCGTTAGCTGTCATGATCTGATGCTAAGTCTTGTGTCTGTCGTCTCTAGGAGTCAGGTTTGTTCCTGTCACTGTTGGTTAGACAGAGTCTCGAGGTCTTATACCTTTCAACATTATGCCACTTAGAGGCTGCCTTTTGGCAAGGCCCGTGCTGGTGATCTAAACCAACCAGCCACTTGTCATCTGATATGGAAATCTTGAGCCCGTTGTATTTTATATCTAGCCTCATGTTTGCTGTAAGTTACCGTCTTTCTTTCTTGTATACATTTTCGCTGCAGGTAGCCATATTCCCACCGTCTGTCAGAGCACACTTATAACCATATTTTATTATGTGTAGATTTAGTGTATTGTATGTTATAGACGAATTTAGTGTGCTGTTTGTTATGGACAGACTTAGTCTGCTGTATGTTATGGGTAGATTTAGACGGCGGGCATTTATGGGAAGTCTTAAAACGTTGGACATTTGTGGGCAGACTTTACAGGCTGTATTTATGGACAGACATGCGCGCCTATTTTGTGTTATTTTCTGTTGCCCGCATGTGCCCGTTTTCTGGTTTAGGCATACGTACAAGGATACCCATTTTCTTTCATGGGTAGACTTGTGTTATTTTTTTATTATGGTAAGATTTTTATGTATTGTTTCATGATCCGTTTTGTTACCTTCGCTTTTTATGGGTAGTCTGCCTACTGCCTCCCTAGCCCCCACTCGCCACCCGCCCCTTTTCAGGTTTATACCCTTACTCACATTTATTCTTAGATATAATTTTTCGAATATACTTTCCTCTCTTATTCCACCTGATTTATTTCGTGAAGTAAGCATCTTACATTTAATTTCCCTGTCAATGTGAAGCGTTAATAGTTTATTGCGCTCTTACTTCATTCATAGCGACTTCCATAAACGGAAGTGCTCTCCTGGAATTTCTCTCTCTCTCTCTCTCTCTCTCTCTCTCTCTCTCTCTCTCTCTCTCGCTCCACTTAGGCCTGTATTCCTCCTTTGATGGTGTCAGATCTCTCTCTCCTTGGATTTGCTTATATTCTTTGATATATTATTGTTTCTCAGTCATTAACAACATTGCTCCCTCTAACTAGAATGTGCACTTGTAAAGTTATGTAACCGGGAAGTAGTGATTTCCCTTTTTTGCTTACTTTAGGTCCCAGTGTGATGGTCGCTGGTTTGCTGAGGCGACCAGGTTAGGCCTGTACCATAAGCAGTGCTCGATGGAGACACTCAGAATTGTAAAATTTCACGCGTTACGCTTCTCATTTAATTCCCGCCGCTTTGTTGCCCCCTCAGCGGAAGCATGTGGTAACTCGTTCACAAGGTTTTTTTTTTTTTAGACAAGTGTTAGGTCAGATATTTCGGAAGAATGTGTGTTTACATGTAAATTTCAATTCACGAATTCAATTCACGTATATACTTATAAACACACCCACAAACACACACATACATACATACATACATATATATATATATATATATATATATATATATATATATATATATATATATATATATATTTGTATATGCTGATATATATGTATTATATATATATATATATATATATATATATATATATATATATATATATATATATATATATATATATATATATATATATATATATATATATTACAAACACGGAATTTTACCACGAATCCTATTGGGACCAAGAGGAAAAAGAATTGGAGTGGAACGGATGCTGGTCTACTGAGATAGTGACTCACACCCCTGCCTCCCTCCCCTCCCTCTTATATAGTTGTTGTTGCTTTTATGAATATGCCGCCCCCTCCTTTCTCCATTTTTTTATTTTTAATCTTTCCTGTTTTAGTTTTCAAGCTGTCGCATAAATATACGCCCTATTAATTATTTTTTCCCCTCCCCTCCTGCATAAATTCAATATTTTCTGGCCCGTGAACATTCCTCGGACATTCCTGTGTACTTAATTGCCATAGCATTAAGGTTTTTCCATTTTCTCTTTTTATTGTTCGGCTCCTCCGTGGCTCTCTTTTGTTGTTGTTTAATTTTCATTTCAATTTTACATGCTCGACATGGAGTACACTTTTATCCATGTGGCTAGTGCGTATTTTGTTTTAATTACGCGAGAGAGAGAGAGAGAGGGGGGGGTTCAGAAATAAATGTATTTTAATTTTTTTTATGCAGTCATTTGATTGAAAACCTGGCATCGTTACATGTTTTGGTGCTTTCTTACATGTATATATATATACATGTATGTATATATATATATATATATATATATATATATATATATATATATATATATATATATATATATATTTACTTTACATATACATATACATGCACATATATCCCAGCGCTGGGTGAAGCCTGTTACATGTTTTGGTGTTTCTTGTATATATATATATATATATATATATATATATATATATATATATATATATATATATATATATATATAAATATACATACACATATATATCCCAGCGCTGGGTGAAGCAAAGTTTCTCTGTAAAATTCTGCCATTCATGTTTTCCCTGTGCTTTGAATTCCACATATCTCCACTCGTCTCCAGCCTCGCTTTTCATCCAAGTAGGCGTGGGCCTTTCACCTCTTCTGGTGACCACTAGAGCCCAGCTGACACAAACAAGTGTTTTGCAGAGGACTTTTCCAAACCACCACCTTCTCCCTTTCATCATGGCCTCATCTACCAATGAAACTTCAAAATTGCCTTTATGTAATCAGTTCTAATTTGGTTTTGTTATCTAACTCCTGATATCCTTTTACAGCTTCATTCTCAAATCGACAAAACTTGTTTTATTGCCATACTATGATTTGTGTCCCTAGAACAATACAGATTATACTATATAATCTTTGTCTGCAATTTTACTCTATTTATTGTTTGATTTGCCATTTTTCCTAGTTTTGACTACTTTGCAGCCAGAGAGAATCTTGATTGGATATCATTGTGCCTAAATATTTTACACAACCCCATCCATACCTTCTCCATCCGATGTTATTTTATCCCTTTATGACTACCCTGTCTTGATTACTTCTTTCCAGATTTATTTTGAATTCCATCCCTCTAGATGCGTGACGCATTCTGTTAAGCAAGTTTTGCGAGTCTTGTGGTGCTTTGATGATTGAAACTGCGTCATCTGCATATCCTAAGTCTGTCAAGTTTGTGTCGTTATTCCAATCAAAGTATTCACTTCCTTCTCCAACTATATGCCCAGGAAAAGTTGGTTAGAGTGATGTAAAGTCAATGAATTTTTAATGCTCTGGTTTACCCACCCGGGGCATTTGTTAATTGACCTATACTAACAGCAATATAATTTAAAATCATTGAATACAGAGACATGACAGTTCATTTATAACACCCCAGAATAGTAGTAAGTCAACATTTTGTGATATGGAATCAAGGAGTAAAGTCATAGTATTTCAAAGACTTTTTTTTTTTTTTTTTTACCTTGAGAGGCTTATTTGAAGGCTGAGAACTTCCACCTATGTGTTGCACTTGTTCTCCACATCCCCTTCTCTTTAAAGGCTCAACATTTGCTTTTGAAGCAGCCCCCACCTCGTAGGATCGTTCTACGATGGGTCCATAGAACAGACAGAACTCTAAACCGTGGTTATGATGGAAGTTCCAGGACATCCATAATTTAAAAGTGTACTTGTTTTTTCTGCGTGCATGCGCTCATTATCCTTCTTGCGCATTACTAGACACTTCACCTAATATTTATTTTTTACATATTTTGCTAAACTTCTTATTTTATCTTACTTTCATTTGTTTGCCTTATTAAGTTAACCATTTGTTTGTGCGTATCCTTACGCGTATGAGCAGCCCTCTCTGACCACTCTTAGCTGTTTATCAAACTTCTCCTTTTGAGTGTTTAGTCTCTTGAAAAGTGTTGGCGTCTTCTGTGTAAAGGACAGGCCATCCCATCAATAACTTTTCATGTTCAGGCAGCGTCACTATAAATGGTCATATTCCTAGGCCCTTCAAGTCTCCTTTTAAGATCTTAATCCCCGGCCTCGTATAACATGTTCTTCCCACTCCCCCCCTCCCCACCTCCTATAACCCTTACTATAACAGTATAAACGTCGTCTTCCCTTCCCCCTTCCATTCCCACTGTCCCCTTACTTCGTCTTTGCTCAACTCTCATCATATATTCCCTTCAGCAGTCACTTTTACTTCGGAGGTAGGAGTCAGATTCCCGACTTTATTAACGCTCTCTCTCTCTCTCTCTCTCTCTCTCTCTCTCTCTCTCTCTCTCTCTCTCTCGGGCGCGCATGTGTGTGTTTTCACATATTCCGAAATAAATATATGCAGAGCTATATCGGAATTTTCGTTCATTGTAGCACAGAATTTTATATTTGGCTTCAAGATAAGATTCCCTCCAACATCTTTCTGTGCTCATCTCCTTCACAAAATTGAATTTGTAGATTTTGTACGTCTTCCGGACGTACTTGTATATTTTGTGCGTCCACCGGATGTGTTTGTCGATTTTGTACGTCTTCCGGATGTATTTGTCGGTTTTGTACGTCTTCCGGACGTACTTGTCGGTTCTCTACGTCTTTCGGGTGTATTTGTCGATTTTGTACATCTTCCGGACGTACTTGTATATTTTGTGCGTCTACCGGATGTATTTGTCGATTTTGTACGTCTTTCGGAAGTATTTGTCGGTTTGTACGTCTTCAGGATGTACTTGTCGGTTCTGTACGTCTTTCGGATGTATTTGTCGATTTTGTACATCTTCCAGACGTACTTGTATATATATATATATATATATATATATATATATATATATATATATATATATATATATATATATATATATATATATATATATATATATATATATATATATATATATATATATATATATATATATATATATATATATATACATACATATATATATATACATATATATATATATACATATATATATATATATATATATATATATATATATATATATATATATATATATATATCTATATATCTATATATATATATATATATATATATATATATATATATATATATATATATATATATATATATATATATATATTTATTTTGTGTGTCTACCGGATGTATTTGTCGATTTTGTATGTCTTCCGGATGTATATGTCGGTTTTGTACATCTTACGGATGTACTTGTATATTTTGTTTCTACCGGATGTATTTGTCGATTTTGTACGTCTTCCGGGCGCACTTCCTCACGGTAATAATATTTATAATAACGATAAAAAAAGTAGTATGGCTCTGATACAAATGCTATGTACATGCGCTGGAGACAAACGAAATTCGATCTTGCATTTCGCGTTCAACTTGTTAGGCTTTGGAATTTTCACCTTACTTCAGTTTTCTCCTAATCTCACCATCTTTCATCCCATAAAATCCGGGTATGTCGCTTCTTTTCGGGGACTGGCCCCCAATATTTTCTTTATTCTTTTTTCTTATTTTCATGACGCCTGTGCTATATAGGGTCACCTCGGGTCGTATATATAAATAATAGTTTTGGTTTTCTTCCCATTAAATAGAGCACTTCCATTTTTTCGTAGTACGAGCTGTGCATCCTGTGAACGTGCGAGTCAATTCATATTTTTTCCTTCGCTTTTTATTTTTATTTTTGTTTTATTTCCTACATTTTCCCTTCCTCCTTCGGTAGTAAAATCGCGGAGTAACTTTTGCTGCACTCCTGTTTTAACACTTTTTTTTATATGCCATTCTTTTAACTTTCTCTTTCTTGTTTCTCTTTTTATTTTCCTTTTTTTTTTAATTGTTTATCCAATTGCTCACCTTTTTTTGCCTTTTCTGGCGTGAATTCCCCTTGCAATACAGTCGTTGTTTTTTTGTAAAGCTCTCGCGCTCATATTTCTTTGTCGGCCATTATTTATTCGATTCGTTCTTTTCTTACTTCTTCTTTACGAGCTTGCGATGTTTATTTTCAGTGCTGGCCCTGTTGCCCCGGAAACTGTTCAATTTTTACCCGCTTTTTTTTTATGTCATTCTGTTCATATTTTTGTATCCTGGACTGAACCACTTGTTGCTGTGGAAGTATAATACTACACTGGGTACAACACAAATACATACATCATACATGCAATATACATACAAACATACATACATACATATATATTTGTGTGTATGTGTGTGTGTAGGTGTAGGCGTGTGTAACTGTAATAATTGCAATGATCTCTTACCTTCTCGAATTGTGGTTATTACAAGTACTTGCGCATATGGTAAAAAGTGACCAGTAGATTCTGTCTATCCATACACACACACACACACACACACATATATATATATGAGTGTATGTATATATATATATATATATATATATATATATATATATATATATATATATATATATATAAATATACACACACACACGTGCCAAGTTGTGAACACCTCTAGGTAACAAAGTGCTCAAGCCCATGTTGCTAAAATAGTAAACAAGAAAAATACCATCAGGTCTTGTGGAAGTGTATGTGGTGCAAGGGGAAGAAATTAATGTATGACAGTGAATATTTTCAGGTTCAAAAAGCTGGATGTTATGACCCTGAATAATTCATTTTTCTGTTTTATCATGTATACTTTCTGACGCTTCGTGAATAACATCGTTTCATTCTTAATTCCCCTGCCACAAGGTCATCCCAGCGTGATCTACGTATCTCTCTCCTCTTCAATTTCTCTGCCTAATCATAATACCTTTTTCATCAGTGAGTGTCAGTTGGTAAAAAATAGTTTGTTGAATTCAGAAGGTTTTGGACGGTCAGAAAACAGTATTTTTTTTCCTCATCCTTTGGCAGAAAGGTTGGAAAAAAGGGCTCATGTGTCTGAAGTCAGCAAAAAAAAAGGTCGACATAATTCTGTGATGGGTGTATGAATTGGTTTGGAGGCGTTATTTTTTATATAGGCCGATTCAACCATGATCAACAATTGCAGGGGGAATTTGATAGTTCATCTCTCTCTCTCTCTCTCTCTCTCTCTCTCTCTCTCTCTCTCTCTCTCTCTCTGCATAGGCGATGCAGTGCTAAATTACATTTGTCAATAAGTTAAAAGTCCTTTTTATGAAATTCCTCTCGGGGCACATTCTTCGGTCTTTGTAAGTCCAAGA
>NC_089752.1:14600500-14608000 GCF_040412425.1 Macrobrachium rosenbergii | reverse complement strand
TGGGAAAGCAAGATAATAATAATAATAATAATAATAATAATAATAATAATAATAATAATAATAATAATAATAATAATAATAATAACAGATTTAGATAGAAATATCCCGTAGAAATAATAATTTTTTTTTTCTTGACTCCAAATTATTACTAAAAAAATAAAACCTTTCAAGTATTGAAAATGGAGTTGGGGCTTAGGAAGTATCGATGGCAAAATATTAGTGGGTAGTAGCCATCTTCATAGAATATATTATTTATATATACGTATTTATGCCGGAGTGGAATTCCTAAAGCGATTTTTGGCCCTTACGACAACGCATAAGATGTTACGCTCTCCACTAATGATGGAAGAATGAAAGACTTCAATGTTACTGGTTGTTGTGGGATTTTATTCTTTTAGTTGGAGGAGAAATGCCTATAAACATATTTTTTGTTATATGGGGTTTATAAAAAATGTTCTCTTGGTAAGAAGTCGTCAGAAAAGTTGTATATATTGGGGGAAATTCATTTTTCCCGTTTGATTAGGTGGGCTACAATGTTTCGCTAAATGGATTATATTACACTTTTTTTAATGACAATTTCCCTTTATTTTAATGCAAATGAGAACTAGAATGAAAAAGGTCAGTGAAAACCTTTCCCCGTTTTTCGTAAGACAGTTTCCAGAAAACTCAGTGCAATATATATTATTCACTGAATGTTTCATAAACTGGCTATGGTGAAGTCTTGACAGTCAATTTATTTTTGATGGAATGGTTCGTATTTTGGGTTCGTCAGTGGCACTTGTCGCTTGTGATTCTCCATCCTAACTACTTATAAGAATAGAAAGCAGTCCAGCCACGTCTTGGGTTTGGATAAGCATCCTCTGTTAGGCTACTTCATAGGGAATGTTTCATGTACTGAGCTGATATTTGGGCCCTTCCAATCAGTGATTCGCCGTTCTAGACTTCTCAGTGGCTCTCCCTCCCATTATATATATATATATATATATATATATATATATATATATATATATATATATATATATATATATATATATATATATATGTATGTGTGTGTGTGTGTGTGTGTGTGTAGATAATATATGTATATGTATATACATATACATATACATATATATACATTTATATATACATATATATATGTATATATATACATATACATATATATACATATATATATATGTATATATATACATATATATACATTTATATATACATATATATATGTGTGGGTGTGGGTGTGGGTGTGTATATATATGCGGCTCAAATTCGTGTTCACTGTTTTTTTTCAGATGTTATTATATACACATTAAAACTTCTTTACACTATTTATTATACAATTAGACTTCAGAAACGACCGTTAACGCTGTCCCATTTGTACAACAAACAGTTTTTTTTATATTGTACTTTGTAAAGCCTTATGTTTAAGGCCTTTCGAATACTTTGAGATGAAATAATCCTTTGCACTCTCTTTCGAGGCTAATTAGCATCCCATGAGGTGGCAATTTGAGTTAATTGGTGATTACTAATGACGGGCAATTGAGTGTGTGTCCCGTTAGAGTTTGCTATTGTGTTCGGATCTCTCTCTCTCTCTCTCTCTCTCTCTCTCTCTCTCTCTCTCAGTAATGTAAGAGATGGGGCCGTTCAGAGGAAGAGGTTCTCTCTGAGTTGTGATATAACCAACTGACTGGAGACGTACTCAACTGATTGAAAGTCAACCAAGGACCCCTCGAAACTCTCTCTCTCTCTCTCTCTCTCTCTCTCTCTCTCTCTCTCTCTCTCAACTCTGTAGTAACAGAGAAATGACTGGCGAAATATTTATACATAGTTTATGATTTACTTGCATAGAATTTAATTTGTCAAAGCAAAATTATGTAAACTTGGTAATAGGACACAAACGATACTCTCTCTCCCCCCACCCCTGCCCCTCTCTGCCCTGTGTGATATCCAAGAACTGATTGGAGACGAAAATCTCTCTCTCTCTCTCTCTCTCTCTCTCTCTCTCTCTCTCTCTCTCTCTCTCTCTCGTGGAATGAAATCCTGAGTTCTGTGGCTAGTTGACACTGCTTCTGCCACAGCAAATGGGGACTTTGTTTGTGGTCCTCTTTGTGTGGACGACAATAACTTAGTTTCCCCTCTCTTGCTGCTTTGTCTTGCGAACTGGGTGTATCTGTGGAGTGTTTTAAAGCGCACATATAATTATATACGTATGCATATAGTCATGTAAGTGAAATTAACTAGAACTGATGTACACATGTGAATGGGTTAGGAGTTATTCATTCATGTAAGTATGTTTGCACATGTATGTTTATGAGGAAGTGTTTGTAGGAGTATATATATATATATGTGTGTGTGTGTTTGTTTATGTATGTATTTAATTATATATAAATATATATAGTATAAATATATATATATAAATATATATATATAAATATATATATATATATATATATATATATATATATATATATATATATATAATATATATATATACATATATATATGTATATATATGCGCGGATGTGTGTTTAGATAGGAAATAGCTTTTTGTTTGCATTTTCTCATTTTTCATTAAAGAGCAGTAAATGTATGCATATAACCTTGAAATTTTTTGTACTGAGGACGTATAAATGACTACGTTGTTTTTTAAAAAATAATTTTATATATGAGCCGACATAAATATATCAGTTGTTCTTACAACCCTTTTCATTCTGGGTTAGAATGTTAGAATGGAGTATAAAATTTAGGTTAACGTCCAAGCACTGGGAGCTATGAGGTCATTCAGCGCTGAACAGAAAATTGAGAGTAAAAAAGCTTTCCAAGGTGTAACAGGAGGAAAACCTCGCAGTTGCGCTACGAAACAACCGTTAAGAGAGGGTGGAAAGTAAGATAGAAGAAAGAGAATACGAACGGAGGTACAGTAAAGGGAATGAAAGGGGTTGTAGCTGGGGGCCGAGGGCACGATGCAAAGAATCGTAATTAATGCCTACAGTACACCGCGTGAAATGCACTGACAGGACTACCCACTATGGAGTTCATTCTGGGTCAAATTAAATGTATTTTATTCTGGATTAAATTGGTTTCATTGAAGCTCTATTTTTCCAATACTCTTTATACATGATAATAACCGTTAGTGGTAGTAGTTGAAGAAGGAGGACTAATGATGTTATCCGAAGTTAAAAATAATGTTCGGAAATTGATTGTGACGTGAATCCATAACTTTGTAATCGATTGATGTAAATATCATATAATGAATTTGCGTAGAACTTGATTTACAAACGTGAAATAATGTACACTCGGTAATAGGACATTAGTACTGCTGCTGCTCTCTCTCTCTCTCTCTCTCTCTCTCTCTCTCTCTCTCTCTCTCTCTCTCTCTCTCTAGCATTAAACGACCATAGCATACAATATCTATTTCTCTTTTGCCAGCCATGCAAACCACAATGGCGTACCCAATATCCCTCCCTCTCTCTCTCTCTCTCTCTCTCTCTCTCTCTCTCTCTCTCTCTCTCTCTCAGTATCAACCATCAAAGCATACAAAAATCTCTCTCTCTCTCTCTTCGTAAAAGAAGCAGTGCAAACCGCCGTGGCTGACATAATCTCTCTCTCTCTTTCTGTCTCTCTCACTCACATAAACACACACACGCACACAGAAAGTGGGTATGAAAAACCCAGAGGACATTACGCAAATGGGCCAGCTTATTCGTGATTCGGCCAAGCCTTGGGCTCAGCCAGAGACGCTTAATATGCAAACATATCGGAGCAAAGTTGGGGCGAGCATATTCACGCAATATACTGCCTCGGTGTACTTAACTAAGTTCATTAAAGAGTCAGAAAGTTACGGGTCTGCCTTCTTATCCGGAGCACAACTTCGAAAATAACACGGAATTAACGCCCTAAATATTTCATTACAGTTATTTCGAGTGGGAGACGTTTGCTCGCATTCGGAAGTATTTGCATTCGTTGCGAGTGGAACGGAGAGAGAGAGAGAGAGAGAGAGAGAGAGAAAGAGAGAGAGAGAGAGATCTGAAACTACAATGGTTATTTACTCTTATCTTTAGAAAAGAAGCTTTTGAAATAGATGGAGCCGGGATTTTGATGTTTGCCATTAGTAGTAGTCAGGAAAAAGAGACGTAACACTAAGGAAAGAAGGAGAAAGAGAGAAAATAATTTTCCAGGGAAAACAAGAGAGAGAAAGATCATGAGTGACACATGATCGTAGGATGGTCACCGAGAAGTTCATTCAACGTGACATTAAATTAATTGCTATCTCAGACATTGTGTATGTTGATGTCCGAGAAAGAGAAGTAGGCAGAGAGAGAGACAGAGACCCAGCCAGTCTTTGTTTATGACTGTCAATCCTCCAGTGTAGGGCAATAAACGCAGATTCTGTTAAAGTCTAATAAACATTCAGGCCCGGGAGAAAGAGGGAGGTGGGTTGTGGGGGGGGATTGTTGTTGGTGGGGTTGGGGGACAGGGAGTATGGTTTTCGAGTAGGGGATGTTTGATGTCAGCTACTGTCTCCCTACACCCAAGGACCTTGCTACACCCGCTGGTTCTACCTCCGGGTGTTTGAGGGGTAGGGGGGAATCGGTTACTGGATAAATGAGGGTGAGGGGTAGATGGGTTTTTGGGCTGGGGGTTGTTGTCTAAGTGTCCCTCCCTTCTCTAGACCCCCCTCCCCCCATCCAATCCCCCTCAGATGGTACGGTACTACTTCCAGCCGAAAGAGGATGCTGGTGATATGAGGATGGGGGCCTATGGTTTTCGGGTAAGGGGTAGACACCCCCCCCCCCGTCTTCAGCGCCCCAATCTCCGAGCCAACCCCCCAGCCGACTGGTGCCACTTCCTTCCAGCTCACTCTCCCGAAATTAAAGTCAGTGACACGACGAGATGGGCGATGAAGAAGAGGGAATGGACAAAGGGAGACGAGGCCTTTGGTTTGTTTTCGTTTTGGGATATTTGACTCTGGAAGAGAAGAGTAAGAAAACAGAAGTAGCTGATCGAAGATTTATTAATTAATTTTTTTTGGGGGGGGAAAGGGCTGGGAGAAAGAAACACGAAAACACATTTTGATGTTGCAGTTAGAATACCAGAGAAATTGTAAACTACAATATTACTTGAAGAAAACGAACGGGAAGAGAGAGAGAGAGAGAGAGAGAGAGCGTTATTGATTCAACCAGGCCATTTTTTTTTTATTGTTATTCCAAATAGGAACTCAAAATAATTGATTAATTGCACTGCTATATATTTTAGATCAGAAAACCAATTAGGGAAAAAGAGGAAACGAGCTTAAACTACGGTCGATTTTTTATGTTAAAGATAAACTACGGGAGAGAGATTGAGAAAGAAATTAGAATAGGACTTCCGTGAAGGCACTGCATACTAAAACTGTGACGACGTTTTTAAAAATTATCATCATCAGGAATACTGTCATCTCATTAATAGTAGTAGCTGGTGTTGTTTTATAAGGATTAATATTAACAGCTAATATTCAGATGATGTAGGAATCACTAACGGCTTACTTATCACGGATGTTGATTAGTATTTTTGATTCTTAAATAGCCTTCGCAGAAGCTATGGTCTTCGGAATAAGGATATGTCCATGTCTTGTGGTCAGTTAGCCATATTTTCAATAATTATTTTTTTGAAAGCAACATAAATATATGTATATATATAATGTGTGTGTGAGTATGAATTATATATATATATATATATATATATATATATATATATATATATATATATATATATATATATATATATATATATATATATATATATATATATATATATATATATATATATATATATATACATACTGTATATATCAGCATTATTCTTACAAATATAATAATTTTAATGTCATGGATATTATACTGTAGTATTGGATGTAGTAGTAATAATAATAATAATAATAATAATAATAGTAATAATAACAGCGGCAGCAGTAATAATCACTATAATGATTATCATTCCGAATGAGTTTATTGTAAAGGGCGACATGGAAATTAATTCATTACGAACATTGATTACTCTTGATGCCTCTTGATAACCCTGAAGCCTCGGAAAGGAAGCCCCTTGAATACCCTGCATTTGCGCCACTGGAAGAGAGAGAGAGAGAGAGAGAGAGAGAGAGAGAGAGAGAGAGAGAGAGAGAGAGAGGAGGAGCCTTGATACGAATAAGAACTGTTCATTGTTAGGAGACCCAGCTTATACCATGTTGTACGAGACGGTCAGATACCACAAAGACAGAAACAAGATTCGAGACAGACAGGCAGAGAGTCAGAAGACAGAAAAATTGGAAAGAAAGAAACAGCCGGACCCTCCCGTTGGCATCTTTGGAGAATGCCTCGTCGACGGAGATAATAAATTATCGCGTGAAATATTGCGCTCGGGGAAACAAGTGGGTGCACTGTAAATGAAAAATTATGATAGCCCCACCTTCTTTCGGACAGCATTTCTGATACTCGATTGAGGGAAGCGCCGCCCAACTCTGGCTAATGAAACCCCGAAGAGATGTGTCTGGTATTAGGTGTTTTCTGCATCTTCCAGCTCTTTCCCTCGCCCGCCTTCCTCTTCAAACCTTCGCATACTCCCTCCAGCCGTATTAGTGGTGGGGGTGTTAGGTGGGAAGAATACAACACAGCAGCTAGTTCTCATTAATGTCTTAGCTCTGTTTCTGTAAGAGTGAAAAATTTCTTTCGATACGTACGGTACATGCACTCACACATACACACACACATATTTATGTGTGTGTGCGTGCACACGTGGCATGTACAACTTTCTGGCAAAACTTCCAATATTTTCAATACTTAATGCTATAAAGATTCCAGGGGACTAGGAGAACCTACAGCTATGCTGCTAAGTTTATTCCTTCCAAAGTCGGAAACTATTTCAACCCTTAATACATAGTCCTCTTCAATACTACTCTAGATTTATCATGGATATTTGTTTTTCTATCACTTTTTGGCACTTTTCATTTACATATTTTGGAGTAGGTCCATTGTGAATCTAATGTGGCCCTGAAGAAGGACAGGGGTTAATAGCTGAAATAGTTCTCGACTTTGGAAGCAATGACTGAGCAACACAGTAATAGTTTCTGTTAGTTCCTAGGGCGGTTCGGCATTGAAGATTGAAGGAAGTATTGAAAATGGAAATGTTGCTACAATGTTGTAGCTGCTGTGTGACATTAGTATTATACAAACAAGTATATATACATATACATGTGTGTGTATATATATATAATTATTATATATATATATATATATATATATATATATATATATATATATATATATATATATATATATATATATATATATATATATATTCCTAAAAGGACCTCATTCAAACTGGATGGTATCTAATGGAGTATTTATTCAGAAAAAGTTACAAGCTTTTTTCTTGGACAAACAGTCCACATCATCAAGTATCCGTGTATCTGAATGAGGTCCTTTTAGTAATTCTGCTAATCATAGAACAATTGTGATATATATATAT
>NC_089752.1:14593000-14595500 GCF_040412425.1 Macrobrachium rosenbergii | reverse complement strand
GAACTTGTGCGTGCAGACCAGTGTGCTGATTAATCTTAAGTTTGTTATTTACATTTCACTTCATTTATTTTTTCCTTTTGGACATATGGCTATTATGTTCTGTTTTATCTTGCTTGTAAGTAAGTGATCATTTTGGTTTGTTCAGTATGCATATATGGAATATGATCATGAAAGCAGCATTGGACTTATTTGTTTACCCTTCGTGGCTAGATGAAACACAGGTGATAATAATTTAAGGAATTTCGAATTCCATGCTAATCACATGGTCCTGTTCATGACAATGAACAATATTTTCGCTACTTTTGTCGTGTAGTATTCTCTCATGGGTTTTTTTTAAATGATCGGATGATTTCTGTATTTGAATGGAAGAGAACTGAGCAGTGCAGCACAGGTCAATCTAGACTAAAGAAGGAATAATGTTTCAGTTGCCAGCTTATTATCTCTTGTGATGTCCATTAACTCTTACCTTCCTTGCATGTCGATTTTTCTTTTTGTTTTTCATTTTGGAAGGCTTCCTCGCTTCGGCCTTTTAAATGTTTAAAAGTCGGCGTCTACAAAACAATTTTATATTTACAGTATATATTTTCCTAAAGGCCCTCAAAATCCTGAAGTTTCATTTCAGTCGAAAATTTTTATAGGTCAGAAATGTAGTCTTTAGGACAAGGTCTCAGTCAGTCCGTTATGTTATTATGAAGCAGCGCTGGCTGTATTTGAGAAATAATATATGTTGTAATTAAACTGTATAATATTTGGTGTATGTATTTTTTCCACAGTGATCGTTGTAGATTAAATGGCGATAATTCTCTCTATTGAAAAATGATCCATTTACATTTAGAGTGGATTTTTTTGGCTATTATATTCATGAAAAGTATAAGGTAATCATATTTGAAAAAAGTGACGTCAACGTGATAGTTTATTATGGGCTTAAAAATATCTGTCAGGGAAACAATGCATTTTGATTAAATCTGAAATTCGTGTACATTTGTCTTTGATGTTTATATATATATTACTATTCAGCTGTGCATATATGTGTGTGTGTTGGTGGGGTGCGTGCGTGTGTGTATATAATTATATATATATATATATATATATATATATATATATATATATATATATATATATATATATATATATATATATATATATATATATATACATGTGTGTGTTGTGTGTGCATTAAACTTTCCAAAATCAAGTGGTTTTGCGTATTTTATTTACTTTTATTTTGTTTTTATTTTATTCAAATACTTTTATTTTCAATAAAAGGTCAGGGGATATTCTGATTATAAGGCAATGGAGATATTTGAATAATGAAAAGTGAGAAAATGCTTGTACAGCATTTAAGGATCTTGGATCTTCTAATGTAACAGTCAAAGTCAAAAGGAGTTTTGATGCTGTTACTTAATATCGTCACGTATTGTCAGGTTTCTAACACATTACTTATACGAGGTTTTGAGTTAAGTATTAAGGAAGGAACTTACACACTTTTGATTAAAGTGTCCAGTTAAGGTCTTATTGTTCATAAAATTCTTATTCTTGTTTGGACCTTTACTTGAATATCTTCGACAGTTCTGAAGAAAACATCGCAATTTGAAATCCACTAGCGCCATGATTGGGAGGGAAAGTTCCAGAGTGCCACTTGTGTTGCTGCAACACCACCTACATAAGAACAAAAGTATATACCTATATTAAAAAAAATTTTTAACTTTTGCTGTGGTGAATAATTATATACTCACAATTATTAAGCTACAAATATCACTTAATATCGAATTACTTTACCTTTTGGCTTAGGTACAGTGACAGACAGTCGACTTATCAATTAGGCTGTCGAGAGAGATAACGAGTTGATTTCGACTGTGCTGTACAAATTCCTGTTGAATTCGGGTTCTGTATTTAGAATCAAAATCAACCCAACTCAACCATGACAGCTGATTACTAAGTTACGAAAGTTTGTAACACCTGCGTAAATTGTGTCATAATGAATTTTATATGTGCAAAAAATTCACATGTTTATAAGTGCCAAAACCTCACAATAAGCGAGGTATTTATTTAAATCTTGGCCATCAGCTCTCGTAATGGAGATGGGTCGATTCGAAGCACAGGTCCTAAATTCGAAAGGAATACGTAGAGTTAATTAAAAAAAAAAAAACTGAAGAGGAACACCCTTCACGCGTACGAAAGTCTGTTTGTAACTTTTAGAAATAATACAGTTTACTAATATAATTGCGGATTTTTAATACACAGAAATCATTTTATTATTATTGAGCAAAAGATGCCAAAGACTTTTTCCGTACATTGTTCCTCGTATTTTAGACGTTTAAAGAAGGCACAAAACATAATTGTGAAGCCATCAGAATATCTTTAGTAGCTTTTAGAATAATTATTTATGTAAAAACGATGGGAACAAGCAGAGCTAAGTTTAACTGATTGCATTAAAATAAGGAAAAATAAAGATAAAATTTGCTTAGCATATATATATATATATATATATATATATATA
>NC_089752.1:14585500-14590500 GCF_040412425.1 Macrobrachium rosenbergii | reverse complement strand
ATAAGATAGTTTATTTTTTCATGTTGTCTTTCAATCGAAATAAGATAGTTTATTTTTTCATGTTTTTTTAGAATCAGTTTCGATCCCACAAAGATGTTTGATTGTCTTTTCCTATGAGATTCAGTAGATTCAGAAAACTATAAATTAGATTACAAAGATTTTCTTTTTATTTTTTCTATTGAATGGCTTTATACTTCACAAAATCATATAATGAATTGAAAAGCTTTTAATTAGTAAACCTTTTCAAGGTTCATTGTATATCACAGACAATATTTCTCCTTAATATTTACAGCCTCGAAGGGACAGACGCACATTTTTCTTCACAGAACTACAAGCATTGGTGTTATTCAAATCAAGTCTGGTCTATGATCATTAATGGCGGTCGTTTCTGCTTTGTGTATAGAATGTAAACCGGACGGCTTCGTTCATTTGCATACACACAAAACGCAATGCAGTTCCCTCCTCCTCCTCCTCCTCCTCCTCCTCCTCCTCCTCCTCCTCCTTGTTGCGGGTGTTGCTTGTTGAGGCATTTATCGACGTTTACCACATTGCATGAACATCATTTTTTGTTCTACTTAATTCCTTAATTAGTTGAAAAATGAAGTTTGGTGGCTGTCTCGCACATTACATCCACCTAAGAGGTGTGACACAGGTTACGTACTTACCTACTTCTGTTTGTCTCTGTCTGTTATCTGTCCACAGGTAATCTCATAGACTGATGGGTTCATTTCTGTTACATTTTATAGACGTATTGGCTCTGGGCCAAGGAAGAACTAGCTGATTGGATGTGAGGTGGACCCGAATTCTGAGATAGATCGATCTTTGTGTATACGCTTGCTTTTGTTTTGGTTGCGGGGTGCGCTCTCCGAGAGCTTATAGTTTATTGAATCACATTTTGATGTTTTATTAATTTTGGCAGTACTTTATTTTTTCAGTAAATTTATGGTATTTCCCTGGTTGTAAGTATTTATTACACGAATACTAATTTTTTATTAACGTGTTTTTACCGGCATATATTGCATTAAGATATTACAAATGGCCCTGTTCTGTGTGCATGCTAATTAATTTCCTAAATTCTGGTGATAGTATTTTGACTAATATAGTAATTAATTAGGTACATTCCAATGATAATGATAATTCCTTTGAAGGGTTATTAACCGTTGTAGGAACTTTTTTTGGTTAAACCATCATATTCTTTATCCGTTTATAAGAATACCGCCCAAAATTTCTCGCATTTTCTTACCCGACCCTGATGACCCATTACCGGAATAGCCAGCTCAGCAAACGGCACAGTAAAAGTTGCCGGTCAAAGTGAATGTCTGTCATGGGAGAATTTTTCCATAAAAGGCTGAACAGGTGATCCCTCTGTTTGCGTTGACCCCCCCTCTCCTTCCTTTCCATTGAATGCGTCTATCTATAGACGTCTTTTCTGTCTCTCATTGTCTGTCTCACTGAACCGTATATCTCCAGATGTCCTTCCCTCTTTAATGCTTTCTCCCCACTGAACCCGCCTATCTACGTACGTCTTCCTGTCCTATCTAATGCTGTTTGTCCCACTGAACCAGTCACTCATTGGACGCCGTTCTCGTCTGATGTCTAACCTACTGAACTCTTTTCTCTCTGTGGGTGTCTTTCCTATTATTAATGCTGTCTGTCCCATTGAATTTGCTCGCCAGTGGACGGCTTTCTCCTCTCTAATGCTGTGTCCACAAAACCTGTCAGTGTATAGACGGCTATCTCCTCTCCTGTCATTTCCTGTCTAATGTATGAACGTCTTTCTAGTACCTAAATACTGTCTATCCCCCCCTCCCAAAAAAAAGCTCAGTTTATAGATGCCTTTCTCCTCTCTAAAACTGTCATTCCTTGTCTAATGCAGTCGTATCCAATAGAAGCCGTCCCTCTATAGACGGGTTCCGCACTGTAATGCTGTCTGTCTCATTGAACCTGTCAATCTGTGGAAGTCTTTTCTTGTTGAACCCAACTCCCGTCTCTGTATGGACGTATTCCCTGTCTTTAATGTTGTTGCTGCTGTTAGCATATCTCCTCTTGGTTAATAAGGATGAATATCGCCCGATTACTTACTATGTAAATCTTATTCTCGCCTGGCAAACATACTCCTTTGCCCGTTTTCATCGCGACTCCTTTCAGCAACTCTAACTTCGTAAGGCTTCATGTCTCATTCATTTTATAACTTAGCATAAATGAGGGAGAGAGAGTATACGTGGCTTGGTGGTGGGGGGAGGGGGCGGGTGACTGGATTCAGTGAAGAATATTCGCTGTGGGTTTAGGAAGTGGCCGAGAAGAGAGACATAGACTGACGTACAGTCGTCCGGTAGGTTATCAAGAGTCTATGCAAGAGAGAGAAATATGAGAGGAATGCTTGAATGACCGTTCTTTAAGGGGGTGACTTCAATCAAGGAACTGCATCTTGGCATTGTGGAATAACTTTTGTTGATGTAGATGATACCTTCACCCAGAGAGAGGGGGATCGAAAGAGACATGCTATCTGTCTTGCTTGTATGGGTTTCACTCTTCATGAAAAATAAGTGGTTCTGTTTGCCGTGGTTGAATTTTCTCGACGGCCTCATAAAGAAAGAGTGCCAACGACCGCGCGTCTGCCAGGAAGACGTTTTCCTGGAATACTTTATCGGCGTTGCAAAGAACGTTTATTCAGGTCGTTGGTGTGTAGTCGTTTCTCGTAATATGATGTATATACATACGTACATATATATATATATATATATATATATATATATATATATATATATATATATGTATGTGTATATATATGTGTATGTGCATATATATGTGTATACATTCATATCGTGATTTTCCTCATTACCTTCCTCCACTCTCTTTCCCCAGGCCCCACCTCCTTCCATCGTTCTTCAACATTCTTTGCTCCCACATTTTAATATCTTTATTATTTCTCTTAGTTTTTCTTAGTGAAAGGTCAGGTTACTTATAAATAAATGAACCATATATATATATATATATATATATATATATATATATATATATATATATATATATATATATATATATATATATATATATATTCTCTCTCTTTTCTGTCCTTGTTCATCTGAGCAGGAAGCTCAAGTCAGCGTTTTTGATCAAGTTTGGCTCTGGTACGTGTGTTTGTCTTCCTGTCGGTCTGAAGTAATCTTTTTACATTTTGGGATTTAGTCCCAGAACCGAAAATGAAAAACGGTTAGATTAGGGTGAGGTCATTGAAAAATCTTCCCCTCGAGAAATAGCGAAGCAGGAGTGACAAAACTTGGGTGAAAATTTCATATTGTATTGTTGATTCCAGATCGTCAAAATAATATGGAGTTATCCTTATGTAGGGTAAATTCAAGTTTTATCCTAATAGTGGCCCCAGGGCCCGAGGTAGGGCCACGTTTTTGGTTCAGACTTTTGCACAGGAATATAAAGGAGAAATCCTAATCTTATGCTTGCAAGCACAGCAAGTTGGGTCAAGTGACCAGTGACCCTCAATCATCTTATTAGCAGTATTATCAGTTTCCCTTTTGTTTATTTATTTGTGAGTAAACCGATCTTTAAGAAAAACTAGAGAAATAATATAGATATTAAATGTGGGAACGAAGAATGTTGAAGAAGATGGAAGAAGGAGGTGGGTCTGAGGAGAGAGAGTGGAGGAAGGCAATGGAGGAAAATCACGAGATGATTCGCGATTCGTAAAATCGGGATCGTGATTCTTAAAATCGTGTGGTAACGAACGAATCACCCGGATTGGAAAATTGGCAGATGCGGTGGAATGCAGCTGCCGTCTGCGAGGAATCATGAAGTGCCGAGCGAGTGTAAGTGATGGTCTACGAAAACTTTATAGTGCAAAGAGAGAGAGAGAGAGAGAGAGAGAGTATATGACATGAGGAAAATATCTGATGTGTGTTTTTGTATTTGAGAGTGAGAGATAATGAAATGGAAACATATTCGAAGTATCATTTTATCTCTCTTTGCATATATATATATATATATATATATATATATATATATATATATATATATATATATATATATATATATATTTATATATATATACATATGTGTGTGTATGTGTATATATGTATGTATGTATATATATGTATATGTGTATATATATTATATATATACATATACATATGTGTGTGAGCGTGTGTATATATATCCATGTATGTATTTTCGCATGGTTACATGTAAGAGAGGGACAAAGGGAAAGCGAGAGGGAAAGTAAGAGAGAGAGAGTGTTTATTCTGTCATCCATTGAATACTCTTGCTTATTTTAGCCTCTTTAGTGCCGACTACATTTGCATCCCATTTGAATGCCATTAATATGAACTACAAGAGAAACATTTAATTAAAGTTACGACAAAGGGAACTGCATTGGATAAAGGCTAATGGGCATCGCGTCCCATTGAAAATTGCGATATTAAAGGCGGCCTTCCAGCGGGTCTTCCAGCGGACCTTCCAGCCAGTCTTCTAGCCGACCACAACGGCAAGGCTCTGATTGGATGCCCTTAAGCCGATCCTGTGGAGCTTCTCTTGCTTCCTCCAGGGCCCCCTTCCCGCCTGTGCATTCTGGAAATGGTTTTACTATGGGTCGATGGCCCCGTATGAATTTTGATATTAATGTCAGTCTTCCAGTGGACCGAAATTGCAAGGTGCTGGATGCCTGACGCCTCCTCACCTGTGTGCGTTGGAAAGGGAGAGGTGGAAGTGGGAAGGTAAAGCCCAGGCTGGATGCCCTGAAGCTGTTGGCACGGGAGGTCCTGGCTCTTCCAGGGTGCCCGTACCCTCCTCGGTGCGTTTTCAGTCGGAATGGGAGGGGAAAAGGGTTCATGGTCGCATGCTCGTGCTTCCTTGCCTGTTCTGTGAGTGATACAGATATCAACAATAAATGCAAAGAGCATGCAGAACAACCAGGCATTATTATATATATATATATATATATATATATATATATATATATATATATATATATATATATATATATATAT
>NC_089752.1:14565500-14580500 GCF_040412425.1 Macrobrachium rosenbergii | reverse complement strand
ATCTGCTAGCGAAAGGGTTTGTAAATGTGTATGAGTGCGTTCAATAAATTCTTTAAAATCAGTACACACATATATATATATATATATATATATATATATATATATATATATATATATATATATATATATATATATATATATATATATAATTTCTATGTAATACAGACATATATATATATATATATATATATATATATATATATATATATATATATATATATATATATATATATATATATAATATATATATAGATATATATATATATATATATATATATATATATATATATATATATATATATATATATGTGTGTGTGTGTGTGTGTGTATTTATTTCTTTATTTAAGGCCGCGTTTTGCCCTCAATGGTTCTGGCACCCTAGGGCAGGCCGGAATGCAGATCGTGGTGCCTTAAAACTAACTTTGAACACTTTCTCTTGCAGTTACCCCAAGTGGAGGCGGAGGGGAGTGAACTCAACGGCCGCAGGTTTAGGATCGAGAGCGGCGAGGCCTTAGGGGACAGAGATGAGGTAAGGGAAGACAGTTTGTTGACGAGAAAGTAAAAGATGCCTCGTGCCTATAGGCCTACTTCATATTGTAAAATAAGCTGGACCTCCAGTAGATGTCTTGTGGCTTGCTCTTTACCCCAGGACCCACTAAGCTTTACCCTTACAGAATCTTTAATACGGAGCTGTGTTGTTTTGTTGTGATACTAGAAGACGATGAATAAAATTTAGATTTGTGTTTTTAGGCCTACCTCGTATTGTGAAGTAAACCCGTCCCTGTAATGTGTATTGTGCTTATAAAAGTAAAAAAAAAAAGACGCAAGTGTCTTGAGCTTGTAAGCCTAACGCATCTGTCGATGTAAGCCGATCTTCTAGTAAGTGTGTTGTATTCTTGAAAAATATCAGAAAAACTGTTGTTCTTGCATGTAGGCCTACCGCAGCTTGTTAAGCAAGCCGGGCCTGTAGTAGTTGTATGTGTGTGTGTGCTCTTAAAATGCATGCAGTGTTATGGTCCTCGATTTTTATTGCCCAATTCTCCAGGTTTAACAAATTTCCATACATGAATTTTCATTTTCTTTTTCTGGTCCAACCATTTCATTCTCTCGCTTTTGCTGTTGTTTCTTACTTATCTTTACACTTCCGGGGAACCTGGAAAGTTGTTATGTCTGTTGTAATTAAATTGAAGAAAAATTTGACAGAAAATAATCAGGCTTTGACGAGTGTCCAAATGCTGAACATGTTTGCCACTTGGTCAGGGGAGAGATATAAGATTGATCTTTATTGGAAGAGAGAGAGAGAGAGATTTAGTCCTTTCATCTTGCAGAATATTTTCGAAAAGAGAAAATTATAAATCTCTAGGTAAATCAGAGACAAGACGAAATGGAAAGGGAAGGAATATTGAGCGAATATTGTGGAAGGACTTCGCCTTAAGACGGGACAGATCAGTAACTTGGAAAATAACAATCATGAATATATTGTTAACCTTCATGGCAAGGATGCCTAGCACCAACTGGTTAGTCCATGCATTAATTCTGTTGCAAGTCTGCAGTTTCGTTAATCATTAATGTTATTTTGAAACTCCGTGCTTGTATGCCTTAGTGTTCCTTACTCATCTCTTAGCTGTTGTTTACAAACTTATGGCAATTTCTTGATTTGGTTGCTTTTGTTACTGGTTTTTCTTTTCTTCATTTACCAGATTTCTTGGATATCCAAAGAATTACAAACGACTATATTAAGGTCGTTTTTGTCCCTCGTGTTTTTCAAAACTCATGGTTACAGAAAATTTGAAAATTTCACATCCACTTGAAGTGTTTGGGAAACGTCATGCGTTTCAAGTTTAAGAGGTGGATTTCATAACTTCAGTTATATAAGGACGGAGTTCAAGAGGAAAGAACTGATATTTACAACTGTTACTGTTAAGTTATTTCGTGACTAAAATGACAAGCTAAGATGTTTCTGTGCTTAAAAGAGCATGATGGAGGTACGTAAACTCAGAAGACAAATTAAAAGATCTCCAAAAGGAGTAAAAACAGGCAAAAACGTATCTTCTGAACTTGGAAGATGGTAAAACTGATTTTGAATTTAAAAAAGAAGAAAAGCTTATTCATTCAAATACGTGTAGCGAAATGTCTAAACTCACAAAAAAATCAAGGCGTTGTACGATATATTTCTAAACTCAAAAAAAAGAAGCTTTGAAGTTTATAAACTCCATGACAACTTGAGAAATTTCTTTACTGAGAAATACAATTAAGAGTTCAGAAGTCAAGGAGAATGTTTTCTAAAGTTAGATTCTAAAGTTAAGATCAAACTGATACATTTGCCGACTCACAAAAGGCAAATAGCCCCCCAAATCAAAAACACAATGCTAACGTTTTCTTAGTACCAGAGAGGAGGAAGAGGAGCACGTAGTTTTATCTGCTCAAAGACAATTGGAGAGATTTACTAATTGAGGATAAAGAGTCATTTTAAAATTCAGAATTCAAAGGGAATGTTTCTTAATCTCAAAAGGGAAGTGGGTAAACTCAGAGGAGGACAAGCTGAAATATCTTTCAACTCTAAAACTGAGCAGAAAAGCTTATAAACTCAAAGGTAAATTGAATCACTTGGACAGAAAAAACGGGGTTTGAAATTCAAAGGAAATACATAACGAATTCCCGAACTCAAAGGACCCATGGAGCTTTTCTTTCTTTCTTTTTTTAACACAAAAGACTCCATTGAGTTACAACAGACCCGCCCAATGTCGCATGCATGCAGATAAGAACGTTCTGTTCTCATGCAGCTTTGCAATGGAGAGCATCCGTTGGTTTTATTATCCGCGTTTGCAACTCGTTTTTATCAGTCTGGAAATGGAAATACTTTAAACTTTTTTCTATTTCCTTGTAAGTTGAGTTTTGCCATTGTTATTATGGCTCACTGTGTTCTGCATTTTTTACAGCTTTCTTTATGTGCCTGTGTTCTTACTTTCTTCTTTCATTAGTGGACTTTCTACTTCGTGGACGTGTGCAAGGCACGTTCAGGATTTTGCATAATCCGATAGCTTTTATGCTGAATAATAAGGATTAAATACAATAATACTAAGAGCGTCTTTTTTCTGGCCTAATAATTTTCTGTTGCAGTTTTGCATGTTGCTGTTCGAAATAACTTGTTTGAAAACCTGCAGATATAACTTGCTATATGAATGTGCTGTACTTTTAGGTAATGTGTACTTTCGTTATTGTCAGGTTGTTGCCATTACACTATCGCCAACATAAACAGTTGTCGATAATGTAATCGTTTTCTTCCTTTAAATAGCACTTGGTTGCGTTCTTGTTGGTAGAGTTATATTTAATTTGTTTACTCTTTTTGTCAAAATCACTTTCCTATTTCAAAAGAAATCTACACAGCTAGGTTTGTTCAAACTGTGAACTGCTGCATTACTTAACTTCTGGAAAATACGTATAAAATTGCACCGCTTGGGAAGTCAGTAACCGTTTTTGGCTTATTGCATAAGTATGTTCATAGCCAATGGCGGATCCAGGGCACGTGGCCCCCCCCACCATGAAAAAAATGACAAAAAATAATATTGAAGATTTAGATAATAATAACATAAAGAAATATAAAAATGGGAAAAAATAAAAAATCTATTATAGAAATAACAATAAAATTTTGAGAAAAAAATAATAACAGTAATAATAACAATACTCTTAATGATAATAATAATACACATATACATATGTATATGTGTGTGTATATATACATATATATATGTATGTATGTATGTATGCATATGAAAATTAGTGCCACCCCATGAATTTTTTTGGATCCGCTAGTGTTCATAGCCTACCATATAAAACGCAATTTATATCAGTATATTTATTTTCTCTGAGTGTAATAGCGCTCAGGTTTTCTGCCATCTGACTACGAGAATGCGAAATTACCTCTTGCCCCGTATCCATTACGCGACCTAAATTAATTTATTTGATCTTCTTTTGTTTCTCCTCTGTAACTTGGGAGTCGTTCCCGGACGCGGGGAAACTTGTGTAATATAATACAAACTTGTTTCCGTGAAAAGATCTGTTTTCCGAACTTTTAATTCGACTGTATGAATAGATGCTCTCTCCAGATGTAGAACCAGCTTTATGATCTCAGTTGTAATTCAGTCATCTCCAAGGCAGCTTTGAGAAGAAAATTAAAACTTTCAGGCTATTTTCTTGTCTGAAGGCAACGCAATACTGTGTAATCTGTAATATGTGTCTGCGCCACTTTTAAATCCGTGATGTGTAACTGATTATAGCAGTCTGACGTAATTTTTGAGAGAAAAGACTAAAATGACTCAAATTCAATTCGTGCGTTGAAGTCTGAAATCACTGGGCTCAAAACATAGTTTTTGTTGAGCTTGGCTTTTACAAAGATAGCTTGTAATTTAGCTTTCAGGTAAATTTCCGAAGTCAGGTTTTATTGGAAGTGAAATATTCCTGACTTCGTTTTTATTATTATTATTATTATTATTATTATTATTATTATTATTATTATTATTATTATTATTATTATTATAACCAGAACATTGAATTAAGAAATCAATACAATTTTTGTATAGCTGACCTAGTTCAACAAAATTAACATTTAGCTCCTAATTTTCAAAATTTAGCTTTTAACTGCAAATTTTCAACATTATATTGTGTCAGCAGATACTCAAAGGTTGTTTGTTCCTATATAATTTTGAAGGTTAGTTTGAAATTAAATGTTTAATGCAATCTCAGTACAATAGCAGAATGGGACCAAATCCTTCCCAACCCTTCTCTAGGATGTAATTAGTTTGAAAGATAATTTCTAGCAGTCAGGTTGGAAAATATCATGGACGATCATTAGTCTTCTCCTTGTATAATTTTGAACTTTTCTTCCCAATTTTAGTTATTAACATCGTAATTCGCCTTGAAAGTTGAAAGTATACTTGAATCTACTGTTTCATGTATTTAGTCCCAAATATCTGACTTAAACTTTTTGACGATGAAGCTGACCGGTGAAAGTGGTTCTTCCGTGATTGCTGATGTAAATGAAGCGACAAAAAATCATAATTTGCACTTTACAGCAAACTCTGTTAGGCTGTTAGTTTCCTTTTTTTTTTTTTTTTTACATTAAGAGAAAATATACCAAAAAGAAGCAATTCCTTATGCGCCTCCAATCAGCACTTCAGCCCTCAGCTATGTAGACTTATGATTGTATATAAAACTGAATATGCAAACAAAAAGTGTTAAAATGATCTTTTAGGACAGTTGCTACATGAAGACGATTGTTTGATGTGGAAAAGGACCTTGTTATTGTTTTCCCATATTTTTGATATTTTATTGTAGTTTTCTGCATGAAATTTACTACTTGATTTCCATTATTGTTTTTAATACAAGTAATTTATAAGCAGGCACAATTCTTCTGTTGACCTTATTAGTCCCACTGTACTGTATAGCAGGGTCGGCCGCTCGAGTCAACTTTCTCTATCTATTTCTATCCCTTGCATCTTCTAACTTCTTTAGCCGCAGTCCTGACTTCTGTGGTACCCTTTGCATTGTTCTCACTGCTGTCAGGGGATACTACAGCACGTCGCTTACGGGTTACGCCCTAGCCCTATTGCACTCCATTATTGACTCGAGATTCATTATTTAGTTTTTGCCATGGTTTTCATACTGTGTTGGCTAGACCAGGCAGCATCTCTCGCCATTTATCCGGGCTTGAGACCAGCAGCAAGTTGGACTGGCTTGTCCCCCGACTGGCTGGGTTAGAGGGTACCAGGTTGAATGCCAAAACATCAAAAAATAACACTTCACGAAATTGTACATAAACTGGTTACACCTTTGTTTGTTCATGGCTTAGAAGCCCCGCCTCTAAGTAGGCGCCTGATTAAGTGACAGCCCGCAAGGTAAAAATCTGGTAACGTAGACTCTTTACGTGAAGCCTCGTAAACAAGACAACCGCTCCGCCAGTTGATTGAGTCGTTCAATCAACCCCGTTACTGATGCTAACGCGTCGATGCTTGACAGCTAGGGACGCGAATCGTGATTTCCAAGATTTATTATTCGTTTGCGGATATAGATTTGATCGAATACTGAAACAGAGGCAACAATTCATTAAGGGTAAAAATGCTCCGCTGTCATTTTAGTGCATATTGTGACGCTTCGCCCGTAGCATATTTTCGCTTGTACATTTTGTTGTATTTCTATTTTACGTACTGCATGAACTTTATTCAAAATGAAAAAGGTAAAAATGGAATTTGCGAACACGCAGAGAATGGATATATTGTTTTCATTTGATCGTCCTGGTCACACGTTAGTGTGGATTTAGCTGTTTCGGTTGCCCTCACAACCACTATCTGTGCTTTGGGTGTGGGTGGGCGGGTGGGAGCCCCCAGAGAGAGAGAGAGAGAGAGAGAGAGAGCTCTTACTTTTATTTTGACTGTCATTGTGTTCAAGAGAGAAGAGAGAGAAATTGTTGTTTTAAACGAGAGAGAGAGAGAGAGAGAGAGAGAGCTAAATGCTTTTGATGCATCCATGATTACTATCATTGCTTCGAATGGAGGCGTTCGAGAGAGAGAGAGAGAGAGAGAGAGAGAGAGAGCAACACATATCAAAATGCAAATCAAGACTTACGAATAAAAGGTACGTCAGTGAGAGCGAGCTATAAAAAATTCTCTTTGATGGGCCCCTCCCCCCCGCCAGCCAGCCCCATCACGGTGTAATGAACTGCTTTTAAATATTCATCACTGCCGACTAATCGGATAGGTAATGCAAAGTGAGAGATACCACCGGCCTGTTTTTGAGGTGCGTGCGTGTGTATGCGTCTGTGTGCGCGAGCACGCGCCTGCGTATTTGCATGTGTTGTGTAAAGGTGTAGTTTGGATCGGCTCGATACACAAGTGACGGACATTATCTCCCCAGCCCCCGTTTTCTTTAAGAGAAAATGCGATTTTTGTTGCACATTTTAGAATTCTCTCTCTCTCTCTCTCGTATATATATTACCGTTTTACAGTTCCTCCCGAATAGTCACACCCTCTCTCTCTCTCTCTCTCTCTCTCTCTCTCTCTCTCTCTCTCTCTCTCATGCAATGCTCAATTCTGAAGTATATTTTTCATTCTTTTTTCTGCTAAGTTCAAAGGCGTTTGTTGTGCCTCTGCGAACGTTCGCTTTCCGGCGTCGGTCTATTGTTTATTTTTCGTCAGTCTCCATTACCCTCTGCTGGTCCTGCTAGCTACAAAGGATACGCGTGTGTGGTATCTATATTTTCCATGGAATTCTCTCTCTCTCTCTCTCTCTCTCTCTCTCTTCTGTGACATTCTTTTATTGTTCATGAATTTATCGTCGAGTGACTTGTTTTATTTTTTCTTCCTCTTGTTTACAGTCAGTTTCCATGGATGGTTAGTATGTTTTATTCAACGAGTTTTTTACCACATTTTACGACTTACAGACCCCTGTACACTATGTGCCCGTGTAATTTTGCTCATTGGCGTTCAGTCTCTCTCTCTCTCTCTCTCTCTCTCTCTCTCTCTCTCTCTCTCTCTCTCTCTCTCTATATATATATATATATATATATATATATATATATATATATATATATATATATATATATATAACATAACATGTATTTTACACAGAGTCAGCCTCTGCCTTGCATTCAGTTTTTAGACCACTGTTCCATATTCTCTCTCTCTCTCTCTCTCTCTCTCTCTCTCTCTCTCTCTCTCTCTCTCTCTCTCCCCAGCTGTCAGTTTCCTATTTTCTTTTATTCCCTTAAGTATTATCTCCCCTCTCATGCCTTCCTTTCTCATTTCCTGACTGTTCCTTGATCCTTCTTTACGTTTTCCTGCTCTTGCCAAGGAGGATTGTCCCAGAGCGCCTGCCACTCGCTTGGTCACTCGACATATGCTCCGTCGATTGGCTAAACCTATAGGAGTGGCGAGGGGGAATGTTAGATTAAACGCTTCTCTTTCTCTCCCTCTCTGTGGATGTCTGTGTGTGTGTGTATATATATATATATATATATATATATATATATATATATATATATATATATATATATATATATATATATATATAAATATATACATATATTTATATATATATCTCTATATATATGTATATATATTATAAATATATACTAAATTTTATCAATTGTACTTTTTCTGTGTATTGATAAAATTAATAACAGGGCCTCATTTAAATAGGATGTTATCTAGCGTAAATATTTCCGAATAAATATCTTCATTAGATACCAACCTGTTTAAATCAAGTCCTATATATATATATATATATATATATATATATATATATATATATATATATATATATATATATATATATATTATACATATATTGGATGAGTTCGGATGATTAAAATACCCAGAGCCAAATATGTAAGTAAAATGTAACAAAAGGATAAAAACTTACCTTCTAATCACATTTAACACAAAAGGACAGGTCGCCAGAAAGCCGATGGGGTATCTTAATCTACTTTATTTCACTCAATTCAAACAAGTAGAATGAAGCTTGGCTGGCCTGCAATCCAGCAAAAGAAGTGCAACACTTAATGTACAACAGCATTTACAGCTAACAAGTGAACTAGAATTACTTCTGGCTGGAATGCAACCCAGCAAAAGAGTGCAACATGTATCTGATTACAAATTTACAGTTAACAGGTTTTCAAGATGCAATAGTAATTACGCAATGATAACGCATTACAAAGCCTTGGCTCGTGTTTCTCTGGTTGCTGTGACTATCAGTTCAGAAGCTGTCTTGCCGGCAACAAGACGTAAGTTGAAATTTTCTAAGGCAGCGTTCACAAGGTGACAGGTGGCAGAACACAAGGGACGAGATAACACGTCTCTGGAAAAGATTTCCCTGATAAGAATTCATACACAAAAGATTCTCTCATTTGCAATAATTTATCAGAGTGGAGGGATGTTTTACTCTTATGTTACTGAGCAAGAATTTAACACAATGGTGGGATGTTTAATCTATATCACTGAGAAAAATTCACTTACTGGGCATAAATCACAGGGGAGCTAAACATGACAGGCATTCCTAAGAGATTTTGTATTGGGAAATGAAATCTTGAAAAGGAAGTCTGAGAGAATCAAGTGAGAGAAAAAAGAAACTGGCATTTAGTTGCTACTTTGGGACTTACCGCTACCGGTAATCCAATATTGCAGTGTGCGCATCTACAGAATGAACTTGATCCCATATGCCCTCTGTTAACAATCTAGCATGGAGCTATGCCAGGAATAAAGACTACGGCCGTAGATTTCGGGCGTAGGGAACGACAGTGTGGCTTGTATGAGCTCTCAGCCGAGACTACCTTGGCCAGCCGGGCCCTTGAAGTTGTCCATCATCTTTGGAGCCGTTGTTATCGCTTGGATGTCCTCGGGCACCGGAAAAGGGGAACGAGGAATGTCGCATGCTTGAAAGAAGCAATTAAAACCAGCAGACAGGAGATCACAGGAATATAGTTCTTGAGACAAGGGTATCTAAAGGGACACTTAGCATGTCTATTAACTCCGTGACTAATCTAAAAGCTACCTGATCTGACCTTTCCTCCCCAGACATTGCTGTGACTGCCACGAAACTCCTCATATCACTGTCTGGTGGTCACCCCCCCTCAAGATATTGAATACTGACCCATGTGTTAAGGGGCCAGAAAGACGAGAGCAGCATATATCTGTTAAAAAAATATATATATATATATATATATATATATATATATATATATAAAATATATATATATATATATATATATATATATATATATGTATGTATGTATGTATGTATATATATATGCATATATACATATACATATACATATTATGCATATAAATATATATTCATATATATGAATATATATTTACATATATACTGTGTATATATATATATATATATATATATATATATATATATATATATATATATATATATATATATATATATATATATGTATACTATATGTATACTATATATATACTATATATATAGTGTGTATGTAAGTATGTATGCATATATATGGATGTTATTATTTTTACTGTTTATCCGAATTTCGTCGATCCTTAGCTGTCATATTTTTTCTATAGTTTTTCAGAAATAGATTTTATCTACCTTACTCATAGTTATAGTTTAATCCTCATACGCATTGTCCCCCCCTCCCTAGTCAGTAAACAAATCACTTTTTTGTCTGTCTTGCCCTTTAGTTAGCTCTCTCTCTCTCTCTCTCTCTCTCTCTCTCTCTCTCTCTCTCATATCAGTACCGGGTAAGGATAGACTCTCCGATGTCAACTCTCTCCCCCTCTTTAGTACTGTTTGATGACCATTAACTTTGTTCTGTAATGACTTATCGCCTTCGTAAATTATTATAAGTTCATATATATATATATATATATATATATATATATATATATATATGTGTGTGTGTGTGTGTGTGTGTGTGTGTGTATTTATACATACGTATATATTTACACATGCATTACCAACAACAAGTACACGCCTGTTAAACGTATCTAAAGTTATTTGTTACATACATGTATTATATATTTATATATACAGTATATATATAATATATATATACACATATATATACATACATATACTGTATGAAATTTTTATCACACCGTGATTTATATACAATCATGAAGCTACACTGTATATATATATATATATATATATATATATATATATATATATATATATATATATATATATACATATATGTATATATATGCATACAAATACACTCCTGTTAAACATACCTTATATACATACATGCGCATCCAGTATATAAAGATACTGATACATAGATATGGGTAGATAAAGATGCATTGCCACACTCGAAATACTACAGTGCCAATACGTCCCCGGGGCAAATAACCGCGTTATTTTTACTCTAGCTGAACTCATCAGTTTTTTAACGTATTAGGGGGGGGAAAAGGAACACCTTCATTACATCTAGCTGCCATGAAATTACTCTCGAATTTTTTCGAGGTTTTGCCAGGGGTGCGTATGGGTGGGCGGTCAACTTGACAGGGGCGTGAACGCAGCTTTGAGTAGCAGGCAAGGGGTCGAAGGTGTCCTTTGAAGTGGTAGGTTGTCTCTGCTGTTTTTGTGCAACGTGGATTGTACGATTAACCATTAATACTTTTGCATTTGTGACGGTTCTTCAAGTTTATGTTTATGAATTTTATGCAACATTTTTTTTACTTGTTTCACTTTTAATTATAGCCTGGTGCTGTCTCCTCTTCGCTCTCGACTTTTATCGTTTGTTGGTTTTCTATGTTGAAGCTTGCTGGGCACGGGAATGACCATTCTGGGTGTCCTGAGAACCTCTTCATGTTTTGATTAATAATAATAATAATAATAATAATAATAATAATAATAATAATAATAATAATAATAATAATAATAATGATTTTAGCCAATTCAAGTTATACACCACACCCTATAAAGGCAAAGCCATCGTACCAAATACCTAAGTACCTTGATAATAAGCATTATACACCTTTCATACGAAGAGGGCTTAAATTACCCAAAAACAGACCAACTCTACGGGGAGAGAGAGAGAGAGAGCTCATTCGTAACTCTTTTAAGACATTCATGATCTTCAAGCAGCAGTAGACTTAAAAAAGTAGAATTAAGGAAAAATTTCCGTAAAACATTATGTCACATGTTAAATAACCAATCTGCTCTCTCTCTCTCTCTCTCTCTCTCTCTCTCTCTCTCTCTCTCTCTCTCTCTCTCTCTCTCTCGACCACCACAGGGAGGATTTATCAATCCGCAAACCTATCCAAACATCAGCCTGACAATGTAAGCCGTTAATTGGTTGCGAGTGCATGCGGGATCAACCAGCGAGCTACATTATTTTGGCCTCTGTCCCGACTGATTGGTGGGGCTTATTTTGCGTCCCGCCCACTCGTTTCGGCGGTGGCCAATGCGGGCAGCTGTCAAAACACATGTCCCGACACGTTCCGCGTTGCTATCATTTCAATCCCTCGAAAATTGTTCAATGTAAATGGCCTTTTTTTTCCATATTGATCGGGGTGACTTGGGGTTCGATTTTGGCTAGTTTTATTTACAAAGATTATTATTATTATTATTATTATTATTATTATTATTATTATTATTATTATTATTATTCATAAAAATCTCATCATCCCAAGAGTCAATAATATGGTGAAGAAATCCGCAATGGTGTGACTGTAAATATATATTAAAAATACATACAAAATCGTTTTGTATATATTTTTATATATATTTACAATTACACCATTGTGGAATTCTTAACATTATTATTTTTTTTTATTATACAACGTGTATAGTTACGCATTTGCATTGCCTACATCATTAATCTTTCATTTTCATTCCCCACCAAATTTCCCCAACAGCAAGCAGTGAAACATTATACCCGAAAACTACTTATTGTATTTATTTTAAACTTTTTTATCAATATATTTCGAGTTTAATTCCAGTACACTTCAGTCACTAGATATTTCTCGCGGTAGTTCATTTATTATCGCTAATCATTTTCAGGGTAAAAACAACATTCTGAAAAAGGTAATTTTCTTATTTTGGAGCTAATGTAATTCTCAAATGTTCTTTAGTTATTGTTGCTTTTTATTTGTTTTTAAATATAGGGAAAGATGGAACACATCCTTTGGTCCATCAAATATAAGGGAAATCTCTCTCTCTCTCTCTCTCTCTCTCTCTCTCTCTCTCTCTCGTTAATTTTTAAACGTTTGGGACGATGAAACACCATGAAAACTATCGAGATATATATAAGAAATATTATAGGAATAATTCTCTCTCTCTCTCTCTCTCTCTCTCTCTCTCTCTCTCTCTCTCTCTCTCTCTCTCTCTCTGTTGTCAATTTTTTAAGTATTTAGGACATGAAACACATCTCTGGAATTATCAAATTTTTAAGAAATATAAGGGGGATTTCTCTCTCTCTCTCTCTCTCTCTCTCTCTCTCTCTCTCTCTCTCTCTCTCTCTTTCTCTCTCTTTCTCTCTCTCTCTCTCTCTCTCCTTGTTGTTAATTTTTAAGTATTTGGGACGATGAAACACACCTCTGGAATTATCGAAATTTAAGAAATATAAGGGGGATTTCTCTCTCTCTCTCTCTCTCCCTCTCTCTCTCTCTCTCTCTCTCTGTGAGAGTGTGTGCATTCATAATCACACGCCTCACACTTTTTAACCCTCTGGCGAGCATCCCCAAACCATCCCCCTTTGTAAATTGCATCCGTGTCCAGCATCCCTGTGACGAGAGGAAAACAGCATCAAAGAAGAGTCCAAGAGCATCAACTTTGTAGTCTTGTAATGCGTTTCATCAGGCTGAGAGAGGGGGGGATCTCTCTCTCTCTCCCTCTCTCTCTCTCTCTCTCTCTCTCTCTCTCTCTCTCTCTCTCTCTCTCTCTCTCTCATTAATATATCTTCCCCATATGAAAAAATTTTTTTCGGTCTTTCTCCCCCCCCCTCTCTCTCCTCTCTCTCTCTCTCTCTCTCTCTCTCTCTCTCTCTCTCTCTCTCATTAATGTATTTGCCCATATAAAATAAGTAATTTCTTTCTCTCTCTCTCTCTCTCTCTCTCTCTCTCTCTCTCTCTCTCTCTCTCTCTCTCTCTCTCTCATTAATGTAACTTTGCACATATAAAAAAATAGTAATTTATTTCGGTCCTTCTCCCCTCCTCTCTCTCTCTCTCTCTCTCTCTCTCTCTCTCTCTCTCTCTCTCTCTCTCTCTCTCTCTCTGATTAATATAGTTTTTTCTCTCTCTCCTTCCTATATTTCCCCCCCTTTTTTTTTTAGGTAACGATTCTCGTTTTCTCACCCCCTCTCCCCTTCCCCTTCCCCTATCCACTCCTATCCGCTGCCCCGGCCACCCTTCCCTTTCATCCCTGGAAGCGCCGTAAGACACTAACGAACCTTGGAAAGGACTTTCTCATATGATAGTTACGCTTAACTTAACCTCAAAAGGATTAACTATAGTGACCCCCCTTACTTCCTGGAACCAACCCCACCCTTCCATCTAGCCTCTCTCTCTCTCTCTCTCTCTCTCTCTCTCTCTCTCTCTCTCTCTCTCTCTAAAATTCTACATCTGATATACAAAGGTTATCCCTCTGTATTTGTACGAAATGACAAGATCTTGTCATCAGAGACTATTCTCTCTCTCTCTCTCTCTCTCTCTCTCTCTCTCTCTCTCTCTCATAATAGAGCTTGATATGTAGCGTGAACACATGACAGCAGTTGATTTAATACGTCAGATGTAGTGTTGTTGAGAGAGAGAGATAATGCGTAGGGAAATTCGATTTATTCCAAATCAGCTGCTTAGCGTTGAAGTTATTGAATTTTCACAGAAATGTCTCCTTGTTTCTAGAGTTTTTGATCTTTTTTTTTTTGTTCTTTTTGGAAAAAATGGAATACTTATTTTCCGACTCTCTCGTCGTTGTTGTTTTGGGATAAAGTGGTAAGCTTAGTTCCAGATTCACCGTTCCCTGATACGTGGAAAGCCAAATGGAACTCTTAAACCAATTCCTGGTTCGATAATTCCTTACTGTTTGAGCAGAGATTGGAACGTCGTGACAAGAGTTACTGATTCGCCAATTCTTGTTGACTGAAAAAGACTGTGACATGTTACGGGCTGCCGAAGAGCAAGAGCCCGTGCCAGCACAAGGCTGGCTGAATCGAGACAGACAGAAATAGACTGCGACGCATTTGAAGCTTTTAATAAATGACGTATGGCGTCCTTTGGAAAGAGTGAAATTCTTTCTGATTCGCCATTCTGTATTCATTTTTAGGAGAATTGAATAATTAGTCCTTCAGTCTCCATAATACTCTGTTGCTCTGAAAAATCTGGATCTGTGCAGAAGGTTTCTGATTCTGTAGAGGATATTGGATGCTTGGCTGTTGATACTACATTCCCCGTTGCGTAGGAAGTGGATGAAAATGACATCGCTAACGTCAAGAGGCCGCCTCTATTCATTTCCGCAGCGAAGCGGAGAGCA
>NC_089752.1:14553000-14560500 GCF_040412425.1 Macrobrachium rosenbergii | reverse complement strand
GGCCGATTTAACTTTTTTTTTAAGCTGTTAGGCTTTTTTTAGCAATACTGGCAAAAACAAAAAACGTTAAATAGTTGTAGCCGAATTCCTGTGTTTGAATGCGTCGCGAATGCGTTAGTTATTTTTTTTTATGTTCGATGATAAAGAATCAGTTCAGTTTTTTCGTATTTGGAGTAATACACGAAATGCTTCAAGGTTTGGTGCATGTGAAGCCTGAGTGTGTTTGCAATGAGTGTGTTTACTTTAACTTTATTTGCACAACCCTTATAGAATACATTTTCATATCACGGTCATGAATGTGCTCATCTCCACTATAGTACTGCTTCATTAGGAAGTCTTCCCTAATAGGTGAAGAGCTTTGTATCATTTGCATTAAATTTGTCTGCTCGTCCCCTGCGATCTAGGGAAATTATGTAGGTTTATCCCTAGATTGCTAGCTCTCTTGAGTAGACAAGGGGTATACAAATCGTATATATTTCGTCCACATGTATCTCCCATGTTATTGAGGAACTTCTGCATGTCCCTGTAAATTTTCACACAACAGTAACTAGATAGCTCTGAGTGAGCGTTTACTACCACTTACGCAACTATCTGGATCCATTTCAGAATATATACAATCTTTCCTGGTTTGCTTCTTACCTTTGCACAAAATATCATTGAAACACATTAGTAATGTTTTGAGTCATTTTATGTAAACAAACAAACAAACACTAGCGTCTGATAACCTTCGGCTAACTTTGTTGGTTGAGGTATTACCATTCTTGACCTGTCACTCCCATCTCCTCACGGTGAAAAATTATATTACAAGGTGCATTTTTCCACCTTGAAATACTATATATATATCCGTTACTGTGCCTTTGCGTGACTGACACGCGATGTGACCGAGTTAGTATTGGGTTTCATGTAGTGAGTCAAGTTTAAAATCGACGAAAATTTTGTCCAAGGAGATGAAATCTTCTTTTGACAGTTTTCGCTTTTTTTTCCAATTAAAGATTTCTACTTGGATTTGGTAAGTTTTTCTTAGATTTCTCAAGTTTGCCTCGGCTCTCTCTGGATTATCGGTAGCTCTCCCTAAATTGATCTAGTTTAACATTGGTTTCACTTAGTTTCTGCAAGATTTCCCAAAATTTTGAATTTTGACTTGAATGCAGAATTCGTTTGCGGAGGACATAATCCTTTTGTCTGTCTTAGGAACGGAGGAACATGACAAAGAACAGGGAGCGAAATAAAAGAGTAGGATCCAACCCCAGAGGAATGCAGGATTTGCCTAGGTGAAATACCCTCACTGCGGATGCATCTATGCTCAATTTCAGTGTATCTATACTCAGTTTCAATGTATGTATGCTTAATTTCCGATGTTCTATTTGTTTAGTGGGAAAACACATTATTATTATTATTATTATTATTATTATTATTATTATTATTATTATTATTACAATGTCATTATTTTCTTACACTGATATAGAAAGAGCTAAATAGGTCATCAGCCTGCAAGGGAGGCTTCCACGAAACTGTTCAAGGTAAAACTAATGATGGGGAGAAAGCTGAGATGATGTTAGAAAGAGCTGTTGCAACGGAAAAACGGCAGTCGCCAAATTACACGGAGAGTGCCGAGGTGCTGTATATAAAATGCTACCCTGCGGCATTGAATTTTAGAGAGAAGCAAAAAGATAGAAGAACTGAAAATCCCTAACAGATAATATGGGGGCAAGTTCAAATCCAATAACTTTTTTTTTACGGTGTGGTGGTCTAGAAGGAAATATTACGGGCCTAAGATACTGTAGTCAGTACACCCTATAGCTTCTTTGGTGTTTAAAAGATCCTTTTTCTTCCCAGGGTTTTTTTTTTTTTTTTTTTTTTTTTTACTTTGACCAGGAGTAAATAAAGCCTCTGGATTAGATGCCATTGGTCTTACATCTCATATATATATATATATATATATATATATATATATATATATATATATATATATATATATATATATATATATATATATATATATATATATATATATATATATGATGATTATTATACTTTTGTACGTGATTATTTATCATTATTGAGGTGAAAAATAAGAAACAGGGGTGTAGGTCCTGACCGGTTTCGACTTTATTTCAAGCCATTGACGAAGGACTGATACAGAGTGAGAAGTCACAAATATATATACTACAAGAACAGTACTAACGAACATACACAACCGTTATAGGCTCCATATCCCCACTCAGGCCGGTGTCGAGGTAGGGGTGGCCTTTAAAACTCATTTGGCTAAAAATCACAATAGACTCTCAGGGGACATTGCTGATAAACAGACCATACCCCACCTCAGATCCACACCTGACAGGTGTCATGGAGGCGGAGGTTTGGAAACTCATTAACATTACTACCCTCGTACTGTGTTTACAAATATGATAATCCTATTTTACATATCTCTACTGCCTACCTTAAAGTTTAAACAATTTACAAATTTCTTTTTGATATTAAAGGATCAAGTTTATACATCCCTTGACTGATATTCATATTATGGTTGTAACTTTCTTTTATGAAGCTAGATTCAATGATGTTCCTTTCAGTGCATTATTAGAATATACAATCCTTTTTGCCCCTTCCCAGTTGATAGCATGATTGTTCTCACTAACATGTACAAATATACCACTGTTCCTTGTGCATATCTCACACATTTCTTATGTTGTTCAATTCTTTTTTTTCCAGTGCTTTCCCAGTTTGGCCAATATAAAAGTTGTCAAGACTTACACGGAATTTTATATACACACCCTTTAATATTGTCTGGGGAGTTCTTGATAAGTACATTTTTTTCATTGTTGTATTGTTCTTAAATGCGACATTAACACCAAAATTCTTAAGAAGATGAGGATATCTTTCATACTATTATTATAAGGCAGAACAAGCAAATTTTTTTGTGTTGTAAGGTTCTTTCTGGTTTTGATACATGTTTGTCAAAGCCAATACATCATCATGAGCACCAGCCAGTATTCTCTCATCTCCATTTTCATCATCATTTGCCTGGTCATCGCTGCACGCTCTAAAAACATAGATAACTTTTTCCAGCAGCTTGTCAGAATAGAAATGACATAAAATATTATGGGTTTTCATACACTGAGCAGTTTAAACCCATTACTATTTCTTCGTATGAGACATTCAGGTAAGCACCATCATTCATTTATCGTGATTTGAACTGACGGTACCAATTGGATTTTTACAAGTTAATCAATTAGTACCATCAATTAAATTCACGATGAAATGGAAAATGATGGGTGTTACTGTTTCGGATGTCCTCATACGAAGAAATAGAGTGGGTTTAAATATATATAGAAAACCCACTAATATTTCTTCCTATGTGCATTTATTCTGACAAAGCAATAAGGTTAAAAGTCAGTAAGTTTTATCTATGTTTTTAAGAGCATTACGGGTATGTAGTCTCTGAATATATTGATGATGAAATAGATAAGATTAGGAATGCAGGCAAAAATTGAAATATCCTGATAGTGTATTAAAACAGTGCATTTGAAGCGGCAAAAAGACTATGTATCAAAACCAGAAAGAACCTTACAACACAAAAAAATTTGCTTGTTCTGCCTTATAATAATAGTATGAAAGATATCCTCATCTTCTTAAGAATTTGTGTTAATGTCGCATTTAAGAACAATACAACAATGAAAAATGTACTTATCAAGAACCCCAGACAATATTAAAGCGTGTGTATATAAAATTCCGTGTAAGTCTTGTGACAACTTTTATATTGGCCAAACCGGGAAAGCACTGAAAAAAGAATTGAACAACATAAGAAATGTGTGAGATATGCACAAGGGAACAGTGGTATATTTGTACATGTTAGTGAGAACAATCATGCTATCAACTGGAAGGGGGCAAAAGGATTGTATATTCTAATAATGCACTGGAAAGGAACATCATTGAATCTAGCTTCATAAAAGAAAGTTACAACCATAATATGAATATCAGTAATGGATGTATAAACTTGATCCTTTAATATCAAAAGAAATTTGTAAATTGTTTAAACTTTGCTGCAGGCAGTAGAGATATATGAAAATAGGATTATCATATTTGTAAACACAGTACGAGGGGTAGTAATGTTAATGAGTTTCCAAACTCCGCTCCATGACACCTGTCAGGTGGATCTGAGGTGGGGTATGGTCTGTTTATCAGCAATGTCCCCTGAGAGTCTATTGTGATTTTTAGCCAAATGAGTTTTAGGCCACCCCTACCTCGACACCGGCCTGAGTGGGGATATGGAGCCTATAACGGTTGTGTATGTTCGTTAGTACTGTTCTTGTAGTATATATATTTGTGACTTCTCACACTCTGTATCAGTCCTTCGTCAATGGCTTGGAAATAAAGTCGAAACCGGTCAGACTTACACCCTGCTTTTTATTTTTCACCTGTAATGTGTGATATATATATATATATATATGTATATATATATATATATATATATATATATATATATATATATATATATATATATATATATATATATATATATATATATATATATATATATATATATATATATATATATATATATATTTTGTGTGTGTGTCAAAAGTAAACACGTCTATATATGCATATATATATATATATATATATATATATATATATATATATATATATATATATATATATATATATATATATTTTACAGAACCACTGCACTTCATGTAGACTTCCTAATAAACTGTTTGAGCTTCGGACTTCGACGCAATCGGCGGTCTAGTATTTATACAGTGAATCAGAAACCCACTGCCATCGTTTATTACGGATTGTTGTTCTGAATATTCAAGCTAACAAGCTTTTGTGTGTGCGTGTTGGATTGCCATTGACAGATTCTAATGCCACACAATTGGTTGGGTTGATCAGTAAGCGATTTGACCACGATTTCAGCTATTGTATATGTGTGTGTATATATACAGTATAGATGTGTGTGTGTGCATAAGTGTGTATGTGCATATGTGTACATGTTTTTACTCGTATTACTTGTCAGAGGACCTCAATAGTAAGGAAGGTTCACAAGAGTAGATTATTTCCAAGCTTTCTTAGGGGGTATGCCCCCATCTTCAAGGAACCCCAATAGTAATAACAATAACAATTATTATTTGGTTCATTGAAGATGGAGGCAGATGCGCCCTCGAAAGCATGGAAATAAAGAATCTCCTCTTTAGAACCTTCGTATTATTGAGGTCTTTTGTAAAAGTAATAACTTTATCCACAGTGAATTTATATTGTTTGGAATATGTATGTACAAATATATATACTTATATATATCTTCTTCTTTCTTCTTCTTTTAACGAGCGTTTATTCCCATTTTTGTATGTGTGTATATATATATATATATATATATATATATATTAATCTATGATTAAGCAGTTATAGTATGATACGACAGTAACCATTAATTTGTTTCTGAAGGACGCCACCCCTTGCTAGGGGAAACAATGTATGTATATATATATGTGTGTGTGTGTGCGCGCGTGTGTGTGTAGACAATACTCTTTGTTCTCTTTACTATGGGGTGGCGCCGGTTTCTAGGGATGAGGTTGTAAGCTATATATATTTTTCCTTGACCCAAGCTGACTTTGTACCCATTCAGACCATGGGCTCAAAATTAGATCAAACCCCAGACCTTGCGAATGCAACATGTTTTATTACACACACACACACACATGTATATATATGTGTGTGTGTGTTTGTGTGTATATACATATATGTACATACTGTACATGCAACAGACTTAGAATAAGAAGAAAACCCATTAACATACTATCTTTGTTGCGTCATTTCTGGAATACGCATTTCAAGGGCTTGCAAAAGAGCCTGAAAATTCATTTTTCACAAAAGGGAAACGATGCCAGATGAATACAAATTGGTTTATGCTTACACCTTTATGCTTTCTTGTTGGCACACGTTATGTGCATCCTATTTGAGTTTAAAAGAGATCCCAGTTTTTCATTTTTCCCCTGCACATGGTTTCCATTCAAAGCTAATACTATTAAACATGAATACTGTATGGTGTATTGCAGTTAGCTTTGTACTGTGAAAGTTTCAAGAATTGTGACGGGTTCACATATACATATATATATATATATATATATATATATATATATATATATATATATATATATATATATATATATATATATATATATATATATATATATTATATATATATATATATATATATATATATATATATATATATATATGTGTATATAGATGGATGAATGTATGTATGTGTGTGTGCGTATGTTCCAGCATAACTCTGAAATGCATTGAGCAATTTCAGCCAAACTTGGTGTACATACATATGACTTACTATTTGGAAAAAATGCTGTGGGGGTAAGACATCACTAGCACTAAACGACACCAAAGGGGGTGGGGGTGGGAAGGGCTTCCTGAAACAGGGCTGGTTCTACCCGTAGACTAAGTAACTAAATAAACTTTACAGTTTTATCATGCCTTATTTCGATATACATATGACTTACCATCTGGAAAAGAATATTGTGGGGGTAAGACATCACTGGCACCAAAGGGAGTGGGGTTGGGAAGGGGTGACATGTAAAAATAACCGATAACGACAGATATTAGTGTCTAAGCCATAGTTTTCGAGGTCGCTGAGATGAATAGTGACAGTCCCAATGCCCTTTTAAGTCCAAGCCCAGCCCCGACAGGAAGCGTGGGCTGAGAAGGGGGTGAAAAATAAAATGTCAAAAATGACAGATATTAGTGTCTAATCCATAGTTTTTGAGGCTGCTAAGATGAATATTGACACTCCCGTTGCGCTTTAAGTTCAGGTTCAGCCTCGATAGGAAGGGGGGGTGAGAATGGGTGAAATATAAAATGTCAAAAATGTTGGGTAATGTAACTGAAACAACTATCTTACAGGAAAGGGAGAGGGTGAAACAGTTTTTATCCCATGGATACCACTCATTTCAACAGATCTTCCTTTTAACTTTAGGAGAGTGCAATTTCCAGTGAGACTTGCGTTCTCGATCACGATCAACAAGGCACAGTGACAGTCTATTAAGTACTGTGAAGTGGATTTGAGATCGTCATGTTTTTCCCACGGACAACTTTATGTTGCTTGCTCAGGGGTGGGTTCACCCAAGAATTTATTTATTCTGGCTCCTGATGGTGAAACAAGTTTTGTGTTAAATTAGTATTATAGTGAATTTGTGAAAGATTTTACTTTACAATTTGTATACTGTATTTATAGAATTATTTTTAAAAACCCATAACTAAAAATTCTTTGATATTACACTGCAGATAGATTTAATTCCATTTCCTGTCTAATAGAAGGTTTGGATAAATAAATATTGGGGTGTGTTCTACGTTTTGGTTATGATGTATGTTTGGGTGTATCTTCTTGTCTGGGTGTGTTCTACGCTTTGAGTTTTTACCTAGCAACGCCGGGTACATCACCTAGAGAGAGAGAGAGCATATATATATATATATATATATAGAGTATAT
>NC_089752.1:14540500-14548000 GCF_040412425.1 Macrobrachium rosenbergii | reverse complement strand
TGCCACGATCTTGCCTGGGATCGTCTTGCTAAGAGACGAGCATTCAAACTGGATTACAAAAGATGTCTACATATATTTATATATATATATATTCATATATATATGTATATATATATATATATATATATATATATATATATATATATGCATATGTATGTAAACTTGTATATATATATATATATATATATATATATATATATATATATATATATATATATATATATATATATATATATATATATACATATACACACACATATATGTGTGTATATATAATTATATATTTACATATGTATGTACAATCATAAAAAAGTTTTGCAACATACTTAAAACTTTTCGGACTTTGTAACATAATAGCGACATCTGGCGCTGTTGGCAGCTTTCAGTTGTAAGCGCGTGAAACAACTGAACACTAGTGGTGGGTTAGAAATTACCTGCAGTTTTCCTTTATTGTGATCTTGTCTTTCCGAGATCAACAGGTTCTTTAAAAAACAAGCAATTGGGCTTGTAATGACTGACGAGAGGGTGACAAACAAGGAGGGAGGAGCAGAACAAATACAAAAGTTATCTTAAAATTAATTTATTTACAAAAAATTTACAAGTGAGTCAGGTCAGGAGAAAAAAACTTAAAATGACAAATCAATAAACAAAACACATGACAGCAACATAAAAAATTATAAATACAAAAAAAAATCATAAGACTTTACAGGCAGCATAAAATCATAAACAACAATAGTAACAAAAATAATAAACAAGCAGCATAAAGGAAAAAAAAATCGAGAACTGTAAAACCAACACTGCTGGACAGCTAAACAGAGCCGACACGGCAACCATCGTCCTCAGAAACAGTTCTCCAAAACTGAACTCCCGACAAGAAGTCGATGCGACAACCATTGCGTCCAAAGAAAGCTCTCCCCGCTGCTGTGCTGCCGTGACCTGCTGCTGTCTGGACCTGACTGGCGAAGTCGACACCATCCACCACACGTCAACTCGCCAGCAGAAAAAAAAGAAAACAAAAAGGAGGCAACAACCCACTGAGGAACAATCGACAAACGATTGTTCTAACACCTCCCACCTAACAGAAAAAAAAAAAAATTACCATAAATTTTTTTTTTTTTCATTTACAAACAAAATACTCTGCCCCGATAACTGCCACACCCCGCCAGCCAAACAGAACCAACCTGGCAGCTAAGGTCGCCAATATTATAATCTCGTCTCTTGAGATCAACAGGTTTCTTTAAAAACAAGCAAATTGGGCTGTAAGACTGACGAGAGGTGACAAACAAAGGAGGAGGAGCAGAACAAATACAAAAATTACCTTAAAAATTAATTTATTTACAAAAATTTTACAAGTGAGTCAGGTCCAGGAGAGAAAAAAAACTTAAAATGACCAAATCAATGACAAAAACACGCAGCCAGCAACATACAATTCACATAAATACAAAAAAAATCATAAGACACAGGCAGCATAAAATCATAAAGCAACAATAAGTAACAACAAGCTATTTAAACAAGCAGCATAAAAGGAAAAAAAATCGAGAACTGTAAAACCAACACTGCTGGACAACTAAACGCAGAGCCGACGGCAGCCATAAAGTCCTCGAAACAGTTCTCCAAAACTGGACTCCGACGGAGTCGATGCGACAACCATCGCGTCCAAGAAAGCTCTCCGCTGCTCTGCTGCCGTGAACTGCTGCTGTCCTGGACCTGACTGGCGAAGTCTGACACCATCCACCAGTGACCACACGTCAACTCGACAGCAAGAAAAACAAAAAAAACAAAAGGAGGCAACAACCCACTAAGGGAACAATCGGCAAACGATTGTTCCTAACACCCTTAAACAGGGCTTTTTCTGATCCTGTTTTGTTGCCATACTTTACTTAATAAAAGGATGTTACTATAATACTTCAGAGGTCATCGCTGTTCTTATATTTTAATATTTTCATCTCAATTGCCATCACTATCGTTGTTTTTTATCTCCTTCATGTGTGTGAACTTGGTAGACATGAGGCCTACGACTGTTTTTAAGTTGAACTATTAGTCTTGACAACATCAAGAAATACGACTTTTGTAAAGATTTTAACGCACATTATTATTAGGAAATCAAATTTTTGAATGACTAATCCCCTATGTATATTGTGAACTAGTGAAACTTAATATAAAATATACTGAACTAGACTAACAATTTCATGTCTGTTTTGTAATACATAGGGAATATATAATCGTGCAGGGCGCACACACACACACACACACACATATATATATATATATATATATATATATATATATATACATATATATATATATATATATATATATATGTGTGTGTGTGTGTATATATCTTTATGTATAAATACCGTTATCTCATGTAATTTCTCATTTCTTTCATTTGCTACTTGGGCCTATCATTTTTGATGCCTCTTATAAAGAAATTAACCGAATATATAACGCCTATTTTTGTATTTCTTATTATCTAAGTTTCTAAAAAATTAAAATTAGTAAAGTTCAAAGCATTAATTTAGTTAATGCTAAACGCCAGCAGTGAAGACTACCATGCTCATCAGTGGAGAATGTGTGCTCCTCATCAAAAAAGATGATTATTACGAAAAGAAATCATCAGCCTGGATTTATATTATAACGAAGCCCTAACCTCTATTCTTTGTGTTTTGCTGATGACGTTTCTTGGCAGGAGTATGATGAAAATAATATCTTGGTCTCATGTACCAGCCTGTTACGGATGGTTTTGAGCCTTAACAGAAGGAGAAAAGCGTAATGTTCTATGTTTATGGCAACGCACCGGCTTGTCGGGAGTTAGAGCGGAGCTCCTTCAGTGATCATCCGTGATGATCCCAAGTAGTACAACAATGGGGTCGTCCTCCACTTTTTACTATGAATTTATCATATTTCCTCGTTCTCTCTGTTGTTTTATTCCTCTATACATGGTTATTTTTATTTACACTAAGCTGCCAGCAGTATCTACAATAGAGACATTAGTCTTATGCAAGCTAATGATTGTGGTTCAGCTGAGTCGTTGCCCATCTTATCAGTGCAAGTGACAGTGACAGTTTAGTTTAATTTTCCTGCCGAATGTGGAGTCACGGAACGATAACGACGTTACAGATTTTTTCTCCTTTTTGTTTTGACTTAACAATAATGGTTGAATTCTTTCTTTCTTTATTTATATATAATTTTTCACTGATGATTGTTCAATATTATTTTAAATGATCAATAAAGCTTTTATCTGGATTCGAAATATAGTTTCTTCTTTGACTTTTTGCCCAATCATCTGGTGAAATTTTTTCAAAATGTTTCGTCATTTTTCAATAATATGAATTTTCGCTCACAGAATTCTTTTACTATATTGTTAACCGTATGATTATAACCAAAGTCGAAAAAGGAAAATTACATTTCCTTGCAAAAAATATCAAAAGAGCAAATTACTGTTAGGTGAACGAAAACTTCTGGAGCATGTTGCAAAACATTTTTGAGTGAATGTACATATATTTATATATATGTATAAACATATCATGTGTGTGTATATATATGTATATATATACATATATATATACATATTTATGTATATGAAGAGTTTTTGCCCTTTATTGCCTGCAGAATCATTATTATTATTATTCAAGTGAAACCCGTTTTTTGCCATTTAGTTTATACGTGAATATTTTAGATGTTTCAACACTTACACAGTAATCATCTGTTAATTACAACTGTTTGTGTCTTTGAAACATTTACAGAATGTAGAATATTCACAATACAGACACATAAACGCGAAAGTGCTTCGCTTCATCTATAATGAAAGCGAAGAAACGTTCGTCAATAACGTTATTATCGCCACCAACCAAGTTTAGAAGTTTGTTTCATTATATTTTTATGAGAGATTTAGCTGCATGTCTCAAGAACGAACGTACAGAAATGAGCGACGCTTGGCAGATATACTATCAGGTGACTTTCACTCGAGTTTTTGCTTTGAAAACCAGCTTCTCTGAAAGATGAATCATGTCGAGGATGATGTTTGATGAGTGTATCTTCCAAGTTTTACCAAATTCTCCTTAAGCGTACTTGACACATTATGTTCACCCGAGTACTCAAAGACATTCCAGTAGCTTTTGCGATGGTATGTTATATTTTGTTATTTAACCTCATTCGACGGTTTCTACAAGATAAACGAAAACTGAAAAGCGAAGTAACGCGCTCACATGTCCGTTTGCGCGTTTGAAATCTCCCAGTTGTTACTGTATTTGTTTTGCGATTGTATGAGTGTATTTATAAGATTCGTGTGAGCGTTCTGTTTCTCATGACCTCAACCACACCTCTGAATACTTGTATGTGCGTAAATGTCAACTCATTTCGGTTTGTAATTATGCCTTATAGGCACACAAACATGTACGTGTTTCTGTGTGTGTAAGAATATATATATATATATATATATATATATATATATATATATATATATATATATATATATATATATATATATATATGTATATATATATACATGTATATATATATATATATATATATATATATATATATACTATATATATATATAATATGTATGTATGTATATATATATATATATATATAATGCTATAATGTGTGTGTGTGTATGTATGTATATGCAGTATATATATATATATATATATATATATATATATATATATATATATATATATATATATATCTTATGTATGTATATATATACATATATACATATTTAAAAAATCTCAAGATCGTTTCTCAGCAAAATTAATAAAAATTTATTCATAAACAAAAAGGAAAATAGCGGTGAGAGAGAGAGAGAGAGAGAGAGAGAGAGAGAATGGAATCAATACGTTACCCCTTTTTTCTCTCCGTTAGTTTCGAGGGCCTGTCAATATATCGCGGAAGCGCATAAATTAAGAACTGCGAGAATAAGTCGCTGGAGGTTCTCTCGAGCGATAATTTTCGGTGAGCTTCGTTGTCTTTCCTGAAGCGAAATGATTCATTCATCTGGCGACCCCAAAACATAACAACGAACCGTTCTCGGTCTCCCTCCCCCCACCCCCGCCTCGCTGCAAGCCCGCGAGGTCCTAATCACCACACCCCCTCCTGATCTTAAAGATACGTTTTGGAATTAAATCGCTCGACTGCCTTCTCCCTCGGGAGTTTTGGGACATTGGTGTTTATCCGGTGGTGAAGATGAACATTTCAGTTTCTGAAGGCGAGAGAGAGATAGAGAGATAGGGTGCTGAATTATGATTGGCTGCCCCGTCCGAGGATGCTTTCGGTTCCTACATCAGTATGACCACCATGCGTTTCTCCAAAGTTTCTGCCACGCCAAGAGGGGCTATCTTTAATCATGACAGGACCAATCCATAACCAGAGGATAGCAAAGAAAAGACATAATCACGAACATCAAAGTGATTGACAAATTACCGACCACCGCCACCCTACGCCTCTTGGAAGCATTGCACATTGGAAGGAGAAACCAACACTCAACATTACGCAAGAAACCTTTCTCCTCCCCACGGCAGCCAGGAGACATGCGCCGAGCGATTCCCCATGGCGTACGAGCAAATCAAAATTCGGCATCCGAGATCGAAATTCTTCTCTTCATCCTCAACTTTTCTACAACGCCGCTCGCATAGGGCCGAAAACAGAACTTGGATGGAAGGCTCGCCCGGGGTACATGCCCGGGCGGCCAATCATTCAGCACCGATCATGACCTCCCCTATAAATACCAACCCGAGCACATCGTTTCTTCAGACCTCCTGCAACCACGCGTCCAGGATGACCAACGAGCTGGTCAAACATGTCGACAGTACTAATGCGAACCTGAACCCAGACGAACGATTTCTGATTGAATATTGTAATAAAGACTTCCAATATTCCACTGTCCTTTTCAACATGAATATCGGCCAGTACTGACTAACATCACTGAGCCTGAAAAGCGAATCATAAGGAGGATAGAAAAGACACTATATAAAGATAAATTCGCACATAATACAGCCATCCTTTTTAATAATAATAATAATAATAATAATTATTATTATTATTATTATTACAAATTCAATAAATTGAGAAAAAGAATTTCAGCTCCGTAACAAGGGAGGTGACCGGTCAGAGCTGCAAAGTCCCGGATGAACTAAATATATAGTTTTTCTCATTTCACGTTTTCTTTCATTTTCCCCAGGTTCGATCTCTTCCTCTCTAATACCGTCTTGCGCAAAGTTCATTTCTGACTTCAGTAATAATCTGCTTTGTTACGATGTTTTCCTGTTTTCATTGTATTGTGCTTCCCATTTTAGCTGCCGTTTCCTTTTATCCTTACGGCGCAGGTTGCTGTTAGACTGAGCTGGCTGGCCTTGCGACAGAATTTGCTCTTCAGTGCTGCAATTCAAATGGAAAGGGGAGATGAACTTTGAAATCGTGCATATATAAATAAAACTAACCTCAGTAGAAATGAATCAGAGAAAAGATTACAGAGGTGTTTTAGAGGCGAATTAAAATAACCCCTGGAATAGAAGCCGGGGTTTTTAACATCTTTATTTCCTTAAGCGGATTCAGTTTTTTATCAGTCACATTCTGTCTTCAGCCCGTTTTCTATTTAAGTGTCCACATTTTATTACCTCTCCCCCATTTCAGCTAAACATGAACAATGGAATTTAAGTCTTGGCATAGGGTACCAGGTCCTTTCCTTGGGGTAATGTTTATGAAATAATGAAATTGAACTGGGCTTATTTAGAAACAGTCTTCTCTAAAGCCACAGGGCCAGAAATGACAACACCCTCAAGACAGCCTCCTTCTGTTGCATAGAATGAAATTTGATTAGACCATGATCTCCAGGTCCAGAAAGGAGTTTAGACAATTACATAGGAACATGTAGGAAAAAAAACTTTAAAACTCTTCTCCTCAGGAAGAAAATGGCTGCAGTTGGTCAGAATAGTATATAATCATCTCAACTAGTTCATATGCAAATTTGTTCAATCCAAGGATCTTGGGACAAGGAGGGGCCACAATAGGAATCCAAAACAAGGTGGCTCAAGTTAGCAGTGCGGCCCATTGTTCTCTTTTTTATTGCATCTTTGCTTTTTTTTCGTTGTCTCCTAATTTTCTGTTTTCGCCCCCATTATTCTTTTATCTTATTCGTTTTCTTTCGTCCGAATATCCCTTCGTCCCCATTTTCTCTCATCCCCATTTTCTGTCACGGTTTGCTGAAACGTTGATGAATATCTCTCACTCACTGTTTGATTTTCCATAATTGAAATTTGTTGGAATAGGGGTAATGGGGTGGAGTGAGCGGACGCTTAAGCTTTTTGAAATTGGATTGTCATTTCCGTTGTAATCATACTCCTATATACTCGGGATTTGGGAGGGGAAGTGAAAATGTATCATGTCTACGCAGTGTGAGCTCTTTGAAGCCCCACTTGATTGTGGCGCATTCGCGCTCGTCGTCTCCGTGCTAACGCTCTGAATATAAATGATACATAATCCAACAGATAACAACGT
>NC_089752.1:14500500-14538000 GCF_040412425.1 Macrobrachium rosenbergii | reverse complement strand
TATATATATTAGTTTGTCACTTTTACATAACAGTCTCTGCAACCTACCTCCAAACCATAAAGCACAGACTCAGATCCCCTTGGCATAGTAGGAGAACTTGTTAAATATGATTTCCTTTTTATTGAAAGTAGACACCAAGGTAAGGTGAATTTGGCATTGTAGGCGCAATGGATTGGTATGCAGGCTAGTTCAAGATGTCTTTCACTGTAAGATGGAAAACTGATGCCTTTCTATGTAAGGCGAGGTTGAAACCACATATGTATGTATATATATGTGTGTATGTATGTATGTATGTATGTATAATATATATATATATATATGTATATGCGTTTGTATACATTACATAAATACATTATCACATCTACATGTTGAGAGAGAGAGAGAGAGAGTTCCTCTCCTAATGGGGAGACCGGAAGAGGGATGGAGGGGGAGGGGGGCTGTGCGGAGTCAGGTAGGTATGTATGTGTGCAGCCGTACGTACAGCACGGTGAAATGGGGAACGCTGTTAGCGTAATTGACATCTTAGCTCACGGGGTATAAAGCAAAACCTCAGCTCAGCGCATTCATTAAATGGATGAAAAAAAAAAAAGTAACAACTCTTGTGAAACTATATTCCCTTCTATTTTTATTTTTATTTTTTTTCATACTTTTTTTTAGTATGTGCTGCTTTTTCATGCAGCGTTTCGCCACCTTTGATGGATGGCCGTTGATGAGTGTTGATGTGATTATCTCTTATTTCATTTTTAGTTTCACCCTCTCTTTCATTTCCTTTTGTCTCTCCTGTTTTTTTTTTTTTTTTTTTTTTTTTTATTTTGCCGTTTGCCAGCACGGATGGATAGTGCTTGGCGTGTCTGCGCCAGCTTCAGCGTCTCTTTGTTTTGCATTTCATTTGCAAGCACAGAGAATTTGTGCGCAATGGGGCTCATCGTTGACTGCTGCTGATTATCAAAATGAAGGGGAATTGCTTTGTTCATCTCCGTTGTGCTGTTCTCTTAGTTATGTTATTCCCTGTTCCGTAGTGTTCTGTAATGGAATTCTGCCTTGCTAGTTCATTTTTGTTTGTGCTCATTTTCAGTGATAGTAAATAACATCTAACACCTCTGGCGATATTTTCCAATTAATATTGTATTATCATTTATATGATATACTGTATATAATATATATGTATATAATATATATATATATATATATATATATATATATATATATATATATATATATATATCTCTCTATATATATATATATGCATATATGTATGTATATATGACAATTTTATCTGCTCACAGGTGACGTTTTTATACAGACAAATATTAAAACACGAAAATCCCTTAATAGCGATTCATTGTACCTCGAGTATAACTTTCATCCAAAGGGGATTATTATAGCGTACTACCGCAGCCAGGATTCAGACCTATACCTTTTTGGGTTGTATACATAGGAGACAGGGACTTGTTCGTTCAGCTATCCAGAGAAATGGAAGTTGGTTTCGACTCTACTCTACACATTGCCTGTCGAATCCAGGTTCTGTACTTGTAATCGAAATCAGCCCATTATGTTCACAAATATTAAGTGACAGTATTCCCTTGATATCGTCTTACTGTGCCTGGGAATAACTTAAACTCAAAGGGAATTCGACAGGAACATGTACAGCAGAGTCGAAATCAGCTTATCTCTCTTTTGACAGCCGAGTGGATAAGTTCTGTTTCCTCTGCGTCAAACCTACAAAAGGCACAAGTTCGAATCCTACCCGGAGCAGATGCACTTGTTATACATAGTAGGTCATTCCCAAGGTATAGTGAATCTATATTAAGATACTATTGGCTTTACTTTATATATATATATATATATATATATATATATATATATATATATATATATATATATATATATATAGGAAATCCTATTTTTATACAGAAATCTCTCTGTAAATTAGACATTTTTGTCATATCTTGAAGAATTGGATTAACTAGCGCTACCTCAATTCATCACGTAAAAGAAATTATTGATTCATTTGATGTAATTTCTAGTTCCTTCTTACTTCTGCAACAAAAACTGCTAACTAATCTTTGTCGGAACTGATATCATCTTAATGTCATAAAGAATCCATCTTCTCTTTCTAAACTTTGTAAACATCTTGAATTACCAATAAGAGAAAATATCCTTTCCCTCTATTATTTCATCTAGGCCCTTACCGCCATATGACATCAGAGTCAGCAACAAAGGACCCAACAGCATGTTCGGCAGCAATCTGCATCTTGGCATCTGCTCATTTGTTCCTTATTGCTTCATTAACTGAATTATTGCCTGCGAAATCCGTATTAATGGCTCTAAGAGAACGCGGATATTGTTTCCAATGGTCTTTTTTTTTTTTTTTCTTTTTTTGGGATAGCCCTTATGACGGTGTCACACGAGCACGTTGTCTGCTGTCGTGTTTTTCCCCACTAAATCTTGCCTTTTTGTAAGCTGTCAAGTCCGATTTTTTTTCTTCATAAAATTCGAATATTCCACAAAGGTTAACCCTTTATTTTTTTTTTTCGGTGAAAGGTCTGGATTTTTCGAAACCAAACTTTGCACAAAAGAGTCAGTATCTTTTTGTATCGTTGATAAAATATAGTAGTTTGTGTGGGTTCGTTAGAAAAGGTAGCTTGAGAAAACTTGAGAATGGCTCTAGTTTTACCCGCCGTATAGATTACTTTTCTTCCCGTTTAGTGGCTAAAACATCTCCGAAATGTGATTTCAGGTGAATAAATATGCTAATACAGCTATGTCCGTTATAACTTTCTGCTATGTTTATACCAAAAAGATATTTGTTTGGGTTCTCTCTCTCTCTCTCTCTCTCTCTCTCTCTCTCTCTCTCTCTCTCTCTCTCTCTCCCTTCCTTTGTACAGCGCGAATAATAAACAGTGGTAAACTGTTGGACAAATTTGCTAATAGCAGCAGCAGTGATGATGACAACAAAGACTAATAATTGTAGAAGTGGCAATATTAACAATTATAATTGATAATAACGTTGATAATGATAAGCCTTTTAATAATATAAATAACAGTACATTCACGATTTTTAGTAATAAAAAAGATACACCCCTAGTCCCCAAAGTGTGAGTGCCATTACTATTTTACCGCCCCCTACATATTAATTCCATTACTGTTTTCCTAGAGCACTAGCAAGAGTAACAGCGACATTAACAATAAACCCACAGTGGCGGTAATGATGATACCATTACTCATTTTTTCCCCCTCTCTCCGCATAGGGTTTGAAAAAAAGGCAGGGGCAGGGGTTGGATGGAGGAGAGAGAGTGGGGAGAGGGGGGATTTCATCTATCTGGGACAGGCGATGGGAAAGCGACATCGTTGACATTTCCAATTTGATGATGATACGAGCTGAACTGTGGCCGATTTCAGGTTGATGCCGTGTTTTCATTATCTGGTTATATGGCCTGCTTTTTAGTGCCTGTCCCGTGCTACCTCCTTCTATTATTATTATTATTATTATTATTATTATTATTATTATTATTATTATTATTATTATTGGAGAAACAAATCCACAGTTATGTATATGTACATATATTTGAAGATAAATCTATACAGATAGCTTTCAGAATCTGAATAGATTTATCACTTAAATATATAACATATATCTGAAATGCCTCACTATTGATTTGTTTCCATTGAACTCATGCTACCATGATATTTTAAATGTATTATTATTATTGTGTGTGTGTGTGTGTATTATTGTGTATTATTATTATTATTATTTCAGAAGATTAACCCTGTTCTTATGTAACAAGCTCACAAAAGCCACTGACTTGAAATTCAAGCTACCAAAGAATAAGGTGTTCATTTGAAAGAAGTAACAGAGGGTAAGAAGTAACAGAGGGTAAGGGGAAATACAGAAATAAGAGAGCAGTCATTAGAAAAGAAAATAATATTTTTATTATGATTCCGGCTGCTTCCTCATTTCAGCATTGTAATGATTATTAATCCTGTTGCTCTCCCCCTCATCTTCATATTATTATCTTTTTTTATTGGTTTGAGTAGGTTTTTTACGCCACTCCCATTTTTATTATTATTATCGTTATGACTGTTGCTATTTGGTTCTCAATCTGTGATCTAGTAACTATGTAATACTGACAGCATTAATGATTTCGCTATTATTATTATTATTATTATTATTATTATTATTATTATTATTATTATTATTAGAATATATTTTAGCTATTTTTTATTTAATATGAGCCATAATTGAATAATGTTAATTATAATCATGTCCCTGTTTAAATGATTAACTCTTTATTATGGCACTGATTGCAATTCAATTATGATTATACCGGTAATGATTTCGGTGATTGAAATTGTATGTTAAATTTTAAAGCAGTGATTCTTTTGTGTTTAGCAGCTCCCACGAGCTGAAAGCTTAAGTGAGCTCTTTTGAGCAAAGTTTGCCCGGCGTTTGTATGTATGTATGTATGTACAGTATGTATTATGTATGTATGTATGTGTATATGTATGTATGTATGTATGAATGCCGTAGACTTTCCGAGTTTTTAGCTTCTCCAGAACTACCGGATCATTGTAAACCAAAAATGCCTTGCATCATCCTTGGGTACTTGGGATTCAAGTTTGCTCAAACTTGGGGTTACGCCCCCTTCCTAAGTAATTTAGAAATAGTGAAAATAGTTTTGGGGTCCTCGATAAACCTTTATGAATTCTCTGAAACGACTTGGCCAGAAATGACAAAACTCAATTGAAAGCTTCCTTAAGCGTTGTGAAGTCAAGTTCGTTCAAACCAAGACCCAAATAGCTTGTATGCGGTCACAAGAAAAGCCCCAAGTTTACATAGAAATGTATTAGACAGATCTGAGTCTTATACTTGCAAGTTCAGGAAGTGGTTCAGGTGACCACTGTGACCCTTGGGTCTCTGATAATATGATTCTCTTTCTTTCTTTCTTTCGAGTCTATTCATTTATCACCTTTTCCTATAACTTGTCTCTCTCTGCAGGCAGAATTCCCTTTGGAACCCTCTCTCTCTCTCTCTCTCTCTCTCTCTCTCTCTCTCTCTCTCTCTCTCTCTCTCTCTCTCTCTCTCTCTCTCTCTCTCTCTACTCGCGTTTATCTTACTCTTTTTTTCAGAACCGCGCGATGCAGGCGATTACAGGATTGCCGTGATGAATCATCCAATTTTAAAACCGCTGTATTTGACGTGGTACAGGATATTCCAAACTGAGTTACGGGTACGATTTCTAATGTAATTTTCTTTTCAAGTTTGGAAAATTATTCCAAGAGATTAGGCCATTACGAATGGATTACGGATTGCAAATGCGGTCTGTCAATATAAAACAAGAAACATTTTGGCTAGGGTGAATGATGTATTCCGTTTCTTGCCATTTTGTGTGTGTGCGTGTTTTTTCTATTTTTTTGTAATCGGGATGAACATGCAGGTTGTTTTTGTAAAGCATTAATGTATTCCGTCTGTCTGTCTGCTGTCATAATTTATTTTTTTTTTTTTGCTTACGTAAGTCGTAATCGGTATTAACATGCAGACTGTGTTTGTGTAAAGCATTTGTTCCTCTGAAAGATAATCCATGGGTTCTGTTTTTCCAATCAGTAATATTGTGGTCGTCATATAAAGCTTAGCGGATTGGACTATTGTCGAATGAATTATAATTGTTTAATCTCTACTAGGGTTTGCCGTCCTACAGATGAACAGCGACATTTAAAGTTCGTTATGCAACGACTCTTGGAGTGCGTGACCTAGTACCCTTATCTTGCCCGGGTATCGCAAGACGGATTTTCTTGAATGAATCAATTTATTTGTGTTAACTGTTTGGCCATTTGGTCTAGTATTGTCCGAGTCAGGGAATGATTGATAGGGAAATGCAGAAAGAAAAAAAGTGATTCGTTACTTCAAGATCCTATAAGATCTTATTTTCTTATTTTCTCCTTAAGATTGGGTTGACTTGTTTTTGACCCACTGAGTTGGTTGGCTGTAGTGTATATATATATATATATATATATATATATATATATATATATATATATATATATATATATATATACTTATATATATATATATATATATATATATATATATATATATACACATGTACTAATATGTGTATATATACACATACTGTATATATATATATATATATATATATATATATATATGTGTGTGTAATAATATATATATATATATATATATATATATACATACTTATATATATATATATATATATATATATATAACATGATAACCATCTTGGTTCCTGAGCATCAGAAGGTTGGAAAACCCAGACCTTCTTGGATGAGAGACCTTAAGAAACTGGAGCCTGGAGATGATTAGAGATTCATAAAATTTAAAGCACAGACAAGACACGAATGGCTAAATTTCACGGAGGCCTCTGGCGTCGCGCGGCGCTGGAGGCGTTGATGATGATGTATGTGTTTATTTATGGAAGAGACGGACAAGCATGGCTGCCTAAACCAAGCTCAGTCACTGTTAATGGACTTCTCTTTTTCAGTCCTTAACTCGAGGCAGAAGCCATTTGCTCTCTTTTAAGATAGATAGTGCTAGAATCAGTGTTTCTGGAGACAGAGTATCGGTGGGGGCGGGGTGGGGGGTTTGGGGGGGGCATGAGGCGTAGATGAACAGAGGAGGAGAAGGGAAGAGGAAGAGGCGCATTAGATGGCTCACCATGAGCGGTAATTCTCGAGATGTGATGAAGGTAATCGGAATAATGTTATAATAGTGGCAAATACTCTTTTGCTGAAATAACAGAAAGAGCATCGGTGCGTTTAGCCGTCTGTAAAAATAAAAGGTTTAGAAATTATGAATTTTACAGAGGTAAAAAAAAATCCATTTTTAATAGCGTGCAAGAGAAATAAAATGAGATGCAACTGCTCGCGCTTTGTAGGACGAAGTACAGCTACTGGGCAGAAAAATAAAAGCTACAGAGGCTTTTTTTTTTTTTACCGTCTGTTGGATGAAGTGCATAGCTGTTAAACCAAGTCGTGACAGCAAAAATAAAAGCAGTTGGAATTTCAGTTGTTTTGCAGAATCAAATAAAGTCAGCTGCTGCTGATGGCCTACTCCTTGAAACAGAAAAATAAGTTTAAGAGCTACTATTATTTGCAGAATTTAATGAAGCACGTTCCTGCCAATGTCAACTTGCTTCATCTTCAGCCTTTGACGATGCATATTTTTACTTTAAAGAAGAAATAAAAGACATATGGATTGCAGTTAGACAAAGAATTAATTGAAGTAAATTGCAGCCAACCTAAAACTCGACAGCAGAAAAAAACAGCAAGGACTAGCCTCGCTTTGCAGATACAAATGAATTGTATTTCTGTCATCTACAGTATGGCACCAGGAATGAGAGCAGCAATGACTTAGTTTTGCTTTACTGGATTAAGTGGCGCATATTGCTTCCAACCTACGATATGACAGCAGAAATTGAAAAGTTAGCTTCATGAGAGAGTCTGGCCTGAATAATTCCATTGTCTTTAACCTTATCGCTGCGTGGTGTAAAGCGCCAACCGTTAGCCTGCATTATCGTAGCTCCATTACACCATAACTACTCCCTTCCCTTCCCAACCCCCTGCCCGCTAGCCCCAATCCCGAATGTATTTCCGCCTCCTCTCCCTCCTCCCCTACCTACCCAAGTCCATCAGGAGCGCATTAAAATGGTATGTGTTTTTAATCAGTGATACATTTCATCTATGGCTTTTAGCAAGGTTCCAAAAGCAGGGGAGAGAAATTACACAGAACATTACCATTTTCGCCCAAAAAAAGCATCCTCATCCCCCAACACACAGGGTTTTTATTCTTTTTCCTTTCTCCCTCCGCCATTTTCTGCCAACCGAAGCCACGCGTTGTCCGTTTTTGACACGCTGCCGCTACTTAGCCCACGGGGACGTCTCCCCCTCCCCCTCTTTAAAAAAAATGCTGAAAATTACCAGGATTATGCCTCTCAAAATGCCTCTTTCTGTTATGGCCTTTTATGTATCATTTGCCTTTGATATCGGGCCATGAGCCGTCAACTTTTTTCTTGCTCTTTTTTTTCTCCTTGGCGAATATTAGAGGCAGGGGAAAAAACATTAGCCATCATAAAAGGCCGTGTTGCTTTTTTTGGATTCATGACGGAGATGCAGTACTTATTCGGCGTCCTTTACTCTGTGAATGCTGATGTACGCTGTCAGGTGAGCTGTCCATCCTTATTATATTTGTCAGGGTTGATGCATGCATATAGGTGCATTTATGCATCCATATACATGAAAAAGGATATCAGCAAACACACACACACACACACACACAGCGTATTCATGTTACGTAGCAGGACAGATCCACAAGCAACTCTCGTTAAAGCTCTCTTTATGTTAACAAGGTCTGGAAACTACCATAATAAATTCTAACTCTGGAAATCCATTAATCATATGTTTTTCCCAATATTTGTTACGGGAAATGCTTCAAGTCCAAGAAATCGCCTGATTAATGCCAAAGCGAGAAAAGTTTGACGCTGCTTTTGTTGATGACGGTGTTTCTTGTATGTAAAAATGCTGCTTTAATGTTAGAGGATTAATGTTTTTGTTTTGGATATCACCAGAGGAGTTTTCATATTTAAATTAGTCCTTTGGTTTAGTGTTTAAAGAGATGGCAAACAGGGTTTTAATTTATATATCTATCTGTCTATATATATATATATATATATATATATATATATATATATATATATATATATATATTATATATATATATATATATATATATATCATATATATATATATATATATATATATATATATAAAAATGTTAACTTTAATTGTATTCATTTACAATGCCTTCATTTGCTTAAAATTCCCGAGTTATGTTTTTCCTTAAATGCATAAATTCTTCGTTAATTTTCAGGAGCCGAACTTTCTTATAGACCTTTTTCATTCATTTTCAAAAACGTTCGTAATGTCGACATTAATCAGTTTCGATTTTTCCGAAAAAAACCACGTCTGTTTTCCTTTTTAATTGAAAAAAAAAAAATTTTTTTTTGCCTAATGACGAATTTTTCGTACGTTTTCCGTAATTGTTTCTGATATTGATGGAGTCTGTATTAGCTCTTTTTTCGAATGTCTGATAATAATTTCCTGGAAGTGCAGTTATACTTATTTTCATTACCTTTTGAATTGCACTGTTTTTGAAACAGGAGAGCAATTCAGTGCTTGTTGGTCGCTAGATAAACAATTCGAAAATAATGATCCTGATGTTCTTTCGTAGTTCCTGAATAATCTTAGTAAAACAAGGAAAAATCATAGTAGTAAAACTATTTCACAGTCGTTTACATTTTAAAAAAAGGAAAAAAGAAAAAGATGCGATACCTAATATTTATTTATATGTTGGGAAGTTTAATTGAACTTCAGCTCTCCGTTGGAAGAGTCGGTAGAGCTGTGGCCTAGCACTCGCTAGGCCCGAGTTCGAGTCTCGGGCCGGCTAATGAAGAATTAGAGGAATTTATTTCTGGTGATGAAATTCATTGCTCGCTATAATGTAGTTCCCGGATTCCACAATAGCTAGGTCCCCGTTGCTAGGTAACCAGTGGTTCTTAGCCACGTAAAATAAATCTAATCCTTCAGGCCAGCCCTAGGAGAGCTGTTAATCAGCTCAGTGGTCTGGTAAAACTAAGGTATACTTAACTTTTTCCTGAATAATCTTAGTAAAACAAGGAAAAATCATAGTTCTAAAACTATTTCACAGTCGTGTACATTTTAAGAAAAAGAAAAAAGGAAAAGATGCGATATCTGATATTTATTTATATTGGGAAGTTTATTTGAACTTACTCCAAGGGCTTTATTTTTTATATATAACCCGCTACTGCCTTTACTAGACCCCCAACGTTTGTTAATGGAAATTAATTAAGTCTCGAATCAAATGAACGGAGATAGGTAGGTCTGAGACAGATGTGGATGTTTCATAATCAAGAAAATCTAGGAGAGAAACGGAGGGAGGGAGGAGAGGAGAGGAGAGACGGGGGGAGGGGGGAGGAAAAGTGAAGGCAGAACTTGACATTTAGCAAAGAAAAGCTTCTGAAAAAAATACTCTATCTCAAGTGGATTCATTGAATGAACACTAAATGAAGCAGAAGAAGGATTGGATCAAAGACGTCTATCGCCTAGAGTCAGAATTACAGGATTACGTTTTATGTCATGATCTTGATTTAGTGTGGTGATTGTGCTGTTCGGGTTAAGTTGTTATCAGGCATTCACTCCTATTTTTTTATATTATTCATGCTGTGCTCGCATGCTCAGAGAATGGCGTGACAGAATAGATTGGCAGTTATGATAAATAGATAGATACCGTGAGAGATATAGAGAAACTACAGATTACCGTAAATAGATGAATAGAAATTAGTAGATAAACGGTGGGCAAGGAAGACTGTAGGCGGTTGTGGAAAATATGAAATAACTTTAAAGAGTATAACAGCGTGTGTCAGAGGGATGCTGCAAAGAACCCATACTATTCTATACGAAAAACAGCGCCCCTCCACGAAGACCGAATTTTATTCGACTCCAAAAATCGCATTGTGTATCCATACACTTTTTTCCTGCAGTAGAAAGGATTGTTTTTAAGTAATAACCTCCACGATTACCTATCACAGAATCTTAAACGAGGAAATACAGAGCAAAATATTCTAGTTTTTTATATACAATTGTACGATGTAGTTGCAGAATTAATTGTAAATATTGCTGTCATTATTGACGGAAAGTTACACTGGTTTTTGCATAATTTACAGCGTGTGTGTATATCTGAACAGGGATGCAAGCCCGTCTTTAGAAACGTACAAGTGAATTGGCGGCACCATACGATTTCCAATAGCTGTCTTGGTGCAACAGAAGTTACTGCTGGACCCATAACCTTAGGGAACTATACTCGACGTACACTACATTGTTTTATCAAGAAAGCGATAACCATACGTACTCTTCAGCCTCAGTTGTACCTTTTGATCAGTTTTATTCATTATGTAATATTGAATAAAACTGATGTAAGTAGTCTGATGTTAAGAGAAATATCCTCTACATGGATATAGTCTTTATCCATATGAAAACCTATCCTATTATGTATGTATGTATGTATGTATGTATGTGTATATATAAACTATATATATATAATGTATATATATACATTATATATATAATGTATATATACATTATATATAATGTGTATATATATATATATATATATATATATATATATATATATATATATATATATATATATATATATATATATATATATATATATCTATATATATATATATATAGTTTCATTGCATGTTTGAACGGTTTCAGCGTCAAAATGAACAGCGAAATAATAATGCCATAATTATATTAAAGTGTCTGCTTGATTTATGGTTGGTAGCAATAGTATCAGTATTATTAATATAATTTCATATATAGTATTAATTTTTAATTGCTCTCGGTACCATTGTTTTTCCAAGTGTTTATGGATGTTGTAGTAATAGTATTGTACCCCGTGAACTTTTTAAAATTGCAAGCGAACTGCCAAGCGTCGCCTGAAAGGTCAAAAGTCATTCAGAAAAATAGAAAGTGATTTGCAGTGTTCACATCTGCAACAGTTTTGAATTCTTACGATCTTGACAAACCGTCGCTTTCGGACGCCTTTTTTTTTTTCTTTCTTTTTCGCACTGTTCGTACGAGGTTCTTTTTTTTTATATTTTTTCTTCGCAGTTTTAGTAAATTGACCCGGAATACATGTCAAAGAGAAAAGATGAATTCGTCTGAACGCTGCAAAAATTGTAAAATCTTGGAAAGTGTAGTTTTGACTGTCCATTGATAGGCTGAAAGTGTTTTTCAGCGAATACTTACTAATTAGTGAGTCAAGATCATTTCGCAAAAATCTTGCTGAAAATGTTGAACGAACGGGTAGGCTAATACTCGCTATTAATGATAAAATGAATATGTCGATTAATCATCGCTATCACTGGTAAATATTTCATTTAATCATATGTACTGATGATAAGGAATATTTCATTAAACCTCGTTACTAGGGACCAGATAATATCTCTGCTAATTCTACCTATTTAATGGTTATCTTCGCTAGTCTTCCCAGTTACTGATAATGGAATATCTCATCTAATCATTGCTAGTAATGACGATGGAATATCACGGTCAGTCTCTGCTAGTAATAATGAAAGAGATCTCTGCCAGTTTTCGTTACCTCTCTTTATGAATGATGAAGGCATATCTTTGCCGATCCTCGTTAGCAATGACAAGGGAATATCTAAACCAGTCTTCGTTACTGATGACGAAGGAGTATCCCAAGCCAATCATCTCTAATAATGATGACAGGCTATCGGAGCTAATCTTATTATTAACGACTATGGAGTATCTCAGCCAGTCTTTGCTATTTATGACGGAAAGGAAGAAAGCAGAAAGGCGTCGCTTCAAAAAACTAGTTCTTTGTAACATTTAACGTTTGATAACCCTCGTCCTTTACTTTCAAGCTTTGGATTTCTTCCTCAGCTTTCAGTATCCCGTGATTGTTATAATACCCATCCTTGCATTTTTTTTTCCTATCAGCTTTGGGTTGCATAATGGCACTGAGCTACACACCCCATTAATTAAAAAAAAAGCTAGGCAATAGATATCCGAATGAATAATGACAATAATGAAAAGAATATGAAAGGAACAAATATGAAGTATATACTTTTTTGGTGTGGAAGTGTCATTACAATCAGCGTTTTGCGACGTCTTCAGACTGCGGGTAATCCTGCCATCAAATAAAAAAGAAGTAGGCTCGAAATGGTTCTTTTGGGGAGCGGAATACCGGCAGGGAGGGATACGGAGGTGCTCCTGAGCGTCGTCGGCTGCAGGTAGTTTACGTGAGCGTCCTCTTTTCTTCGCTCCCCTTTCTCTCATATTTTCGTTTCTCTTATAAACTCCCTTTTATGATTATTTCTCTTGTTTGTTCCGAAGTTCGGGCGATTGTATGGAGAATGAAAAGAGTAGTTTGATAGAATGTTGCATATAATTTTATCTCGGAATTTCTGCAAATTTTCTTAATTTTTGCAAAAATTGGCGTTTGTGATGTTTATCATTTGTCTGAAAATGAATGTCAGAACTTCCATCGACATTCACTATAAATACTGAGTAAAAAGCCACAATAATGTAAATGAGAGATTATATTTTTCCTAAATACAGTCTTTCATTTACATTATTGTGGATTTTTACTCATTATTTCCGGTCACAATATAGTGATGCACCACAGATTCACTGTAAATGTCGCTGAATGTTTGAATGACTTCATGACTCTCAGTGCCTGTAGCGTCCTTAGGAATCTTGGTGACCCCGAGACCTTTCGTGCCATCTGCTTTGAATGTCACCAAACAGTGTCCTCATGACCCCCCAGTAGACCGTCGCTGAAATTGACTTCATTCATCAGGATATTTACGGACTTGCAAAGTCTTTTATTTAAAATGTCGTAAAATATTTTAGTGACTCATGATCCCTATGAATCACTCGTGACGCTTAAAACTTCAGGCAGTTTTGGACTTTTAAGGACTTTCATTAAAAACGCCACCGAATGTTTCCGTGACCGAATGACTTCCAGTGACTCAGTTGCCTGAAATGATTTTGAAGCAATTTTAAGCAGGGGGATTTTAATTTTGAAGGTGACGTCAAGATTACCACATTAGAAATGAGACTCTCCCAGTAACCTGAATCATTTCCAGACGCTGATATTGCATATGTATAGAAGGCCGTCAGTCATGGCAGCTCTTGGATTAAGCATTAATAACCTCTCAATGATACTTATGGGGAATTCGACTGGCGGCGCGGAAATTAACTACAGTTATCATAATCAGATAATGTCTTTTCTTCTGTTGCTTGGAATGAAAATAAATAAAGTGAGCCAGTAGGAGAGAGAGAGAGAGAAGCTATTTTGTATTATTATCATAATCATATGTTGTCCTTTCCTTTATTGCACAGGATTGAAATGAGTGAAAAGGCCGATTCATTTAGAGAAAGAGAGAGATTCAAAATCTAATCCAATCCACATTTTTTAGATTACCGCCCATTCTCTGCCAAGACCATCTTCATAATGACGGCCATCCATGCTGATTATAAAATAATGATCAAATTTCTAATCTTAAAAAAAAAAGGAGTCTTGAAAAGCCCTAATGTTACGATCCTATGAAATTACCGTAACGACTCCTCGGGGAGTCGTGAAACTCTTCAGATTTCGGCAGAAAGAAAGGCAAGGGACCGGGTGTCGGCTTAATAGGGAGATGGGGAAATAGGCAAGGGGGTCAAGTGATGTTTTGGGGGGAGGGTTGGAAATGGATAAATGGGGGAAGGAGTTGATATGAAGGGAAAGAGAGGAATTAAAGGAAGTGATACAGGTGAGTGGTTGGTTTGATATGGTGTGGCCCAGGGCACAGCATCAGTAGAAGTCTCTCTCTCTCTCTCTCTCTCTCTCTCTCTCTCTCTCTCTCTCTCTCTCTCTCTCTCTCTCTCTCAGGCGGATGTGCCTTCCTTCCTTCCATCTGCGAAAAGGATGAACTGCAAGTGTAATATTTCCCCATTAAAGATAATATCATCGCCTGAATGGGTGACGAGCGATCGTTTCCTCCAACCAGAAGGGGCTTGCTGCTTCCCCTGGCCTCTTCCCCTACACCTGCTGCACTCCCTACCTGTGAGGGGCCAGAGCGGATGATGAATTCGGTCAGGATTTTGGGATAATGAAGCCATATTAACTCGGCGGAAGGAATGCAATTATTCAAAATAAATACGCGAAGGTAAGCAGGATGTCAGGTGGTGTGCCAAATCTAAAATCATTTGCATGCGAATCCCCAGGGAGACACAGCCAGTGCCCCCAGCACCCGCATTTTACGTTGGTTTTGGTATGTAGTATCCAATGCGTGATCTGTTGGGTAAGGAAGCTAATAATGATAATTATCTTTGATGACTGCTGTGCTAAAAAAGTAACTCGCTGTTTTGAAAGTTTGTTTGTTAGTTAAATAGTGAATGAAAGCACTGATAAATCAGAGAGTGAAATGGAGGCTCTTTAGGTCTTCCAGAAATGTTGCTATTAATACTAAGCCAACAAAGCAGCGTTTGGAGGTCTCGAATCCTGGTTCACTGGGCTTTGGCCTCGGAACGCGGTAAATCGGCCTTGGACTTGGTCTTGGGCTTTGGGCTTCCTAGCTTTAAATACAACGGTCAAGGCTTGCTTAAGGCCACGTCAGGCTAGATTAAGCCTTCATATGCTCGAAACCCGATGCCCCATTACACTTATGAAAACGAGTACTTTTAGATGCAACAAAGCCCCAACCAGTATTAGAATTTGAACGAAGTTTCATGAACAAAGAAGTTTCTAGCGTTATAGAGGTAGATCCATTGTGAATTGTGTGATATTGTCACTTTTGTAGTCAATAGAAAGATAAACAATACTGTGTAAACTTACACTACATGTAATAAGCAATGTTATAACCAGATTTACACATGCAGCTGCTATTAGTGCTTAATAATATTTGTCTTAAATTTCATCTGAAAGGCACATGCTTACCAGTACACTTTCATATTTTCTGAAATATCGTCACCTGAAAATATTTACTGGGTTTTAATGCAATTTGACATTATGCTTTGAGGTACAGGTTACTACCTGGCATCTTATGCGTTGCTTCTGAGGGTGTTTGAATTTTGATTGGGAGGAACATGAATCCACCTGATACCTTCGTGATTGGAACCATACCTAGGTTATTATTTGAAAAGACTTCGTACAAATGGGTCGGAAGCTCAGCTTTTAGTTCACAAAATAATATATGTAGGAATTTCAAAGACATATAAATACTAATGAATGAGAGCTGAATGTACTTGGCTGGTTTTTAGTGGAAACATGTACCTGTATTTCATTGATTTTGGCAATGTAAATTTTGCAGTGCATAAATGTTGCTTCTGTTCTCTACACGAAACACAGAAGGAAAGTGCGTTATTGAATTTTGTTTATTTAAAGTGGATTTCTGTATTGTCCCTTTAACGTGTGTATAGCAGGATCGAGAACACCTTGTAGCACGTTTTAGTTATGAAGTTGCAGTTGCCATTTTTTGCATATTGTACAAAAACAAATCATTGGAGTACTGGAAAGAGATGATTGCAGACTACAATGGAATTAAACAAAGTGTCATGGTACAAGAAAATTTTAGTCTCGTTGTCATCGGTTTTGTTTTGTATGTATTATGTGAAACAAGCTGCCGAAATTGTTGAAAAATTAGACACTTGTAATCAACGCTTACCACAGGCTGTAGAACAGTCAAACTTTATGAGCGGCCTTGCGGTTATTGGTGTAGACTGAAGAATGTACGAATCTGTCGCTTTTGTAACCTCAGTTACGCGCGCCTAGTGGATTTTGGTACATTGATGGTCCTTTGATTGATTGATTAAGTAATTCTAGTAGAAATCAAAATATGTGCAAACATGTATATATACAGTATATATATATATATTATATATATATATATATATATATATATATATATATATATATATATATATATATATATATATATATAATATAATATAATAACATGTATATACATATATATAATATATATGTATGTATGTATATACATATATACAGTATATATGTATATGTATACATGCATATATGTGTGTGTGTGTGTGTGTACACTGTCGACTTACACATAAAGGCAGGCGTGAATTTTAAAAGTAAACTGAGACACGTGAAATGTATCTGGCAGTCTTATACAAGGGTTACTTTTATGTAATAGATTCTTCGTCACGTTTCCTACTTTTAGGTGTGAAGTAACAGAAAGAGAGGGATACCCTGTGCAGCTCCTGCATTTTAATTTTGATTTGGTCGCTCTTGTTTTGATGAATCACATCTTGTTTTCTCTCTTTTTCGCTCTCCACCCCGACTGCGACCAGCGGCAATCGAATGAGCATCTCTTACGTACTGCGTAGATCATGTCACACGTACTCACCATTTTGTGTGTGTGGATAATCAGGTTTGTCATTCTTGCGACAATGAGCACGTGCTTCAGTTCTCTCTCTCTCTCTCTCTCTCTCTCTCTCTCTCTCTCTCTCATGTGTATATATATATATACCTATATATATAGGTGTATATATATACATACATATATATATATATATATATATATATATATATATATATATATATATATATATATATATATGTGTGTGTGTGTGTGTGTGTGTGTGTGTGTGTGTATTGTGTTTGTGTAAAGATAGATACTTTTGTTATCAGGGAGCCAGAGTAACAGTAACAAATACTTGTAGATATAAACAGTAACTGGGCTGCGTTACGCATACGCCTAGTTGATTAGTGCGTAGGAAGGTAAGCTAAGATTGTTACCATAATCAATTCCAATTTGTCTGCAGATTTTTATATATATGAATATTCCCCAGAAGGTGAAAGTCGTTCACAAGCACCCTACGTTCGATTAAAACGACATGCGTATTGAGTACCAGCCATACGAACAGCGGCAGAATTAAGATTCCTTTGGAAAGGAATCTGGTGTTATTTGTGAAAACAAACGCCCCTGACAGCATGTATGTTATGGAAAGGGTGGGAGCGGGATTTGAAGAAGGCCCGGGCCAAGGGGGAGCGTAGTAGTGGTCCTTGGCGGGCAGGATTCGGCGTATTGACCTCCAAATGGCTGGGCGAGTTGGAGGGGGGAAGCTGCTGCTAATTGGTCTCCTGGACTCCTGTCTTTTGATGTCTAAACATTAGTTACAAAGGTGAAGATTATTTCCATTTTCGTATGAATATTCTCCTTTGAATTGCCATCCCTCCCCAATTGATTTTCATGCTTTGATAGAAAGCTTTGCTCTCCGCTTCACTGTATTCGTTAATGGTAAATTCTGGTGCGCATTATTTGTTTGTCTTTATAGCATACATTACATACATACATTATATCCATATATTAAATATATATATATATATATATATATATATATATATATATATATATATATATATATATATATCTATATATATATATATATATACCACAAAACAAACAAGCTGATTATTTTTACTGACAGTGGGTTACTCCAAAGATGAGCGAGACATTCCTGTCTTTACTCAACTGCTGGGTCACTGTGAGGTCCTTGCACAGAACACTTCCACGTCACCAGCCGCTTCATGTGATTACACTGGACAAAAATATATAATATAGTTAATTATTGCTTTATTTTCTTAAGTACTTCATTATGTTTGGCTTTCTCTTAGGTGTGTTTTACTCCCTCTAATTTCTGATTTGTGAGCACTGCGTCTCAAGATCATCTTTTAGGTGAAACGTTACTGAACAGCAGACATTTCTATCTAACGGTGGCTCTACACCACAGCAGTGGTAGGCAGATAAGCAGCAAGTAAAATAATAATAATAATAATAATAATAATAATAATAATAATAATAATAATAATAATAATAATAATATACATCATGTACAACAAAATGGTGTAGCATATGTGTTACGGTTGTTTATTATGGATGGTGGGCTAACATACATCGTAGCGAAATTAGGTGAGCATGATGTTGACTTTCAAACTTAACAGGTTTAATAAAAAGGCTTCTAGTACCACCAAAGATAAGAAATAGTACGTTGGCAACGCTGCTTGTCGCCCTGCGAGTGAAATTAAACAATTATTGACTGGATCATTGATTGGATGGGTGACCAACAATGAACTCAGCAGAGAGTGATAAGTTTCTGGTACAATTGAGGTCAGTACATTACCTCCTGAACAAAGGCTTCTTGTAGTCATCAAACGGACAAGTGGGTATGCCCCGCTTTTCTCCTTCACAGTGTTATTTTGTCTGTCTCCCGTTCATGCTGGGTCCAGACAGTTGTCCTGTAATAGGCATTTTTCATCTATTTTTCCTTCCAGAACCGCATACAAATATTTTACATAATAATTTCTTTACAATATAATTTTGGAGCATATATATATATATATATATATATATATATATATATATATATATATATATATATATATATATATATACTGTATATATATATATATATATTTTTTTTTTTTAACTGCAGAGTCCGGTCTGTTGCGTTGTTTTATTACGGGGATGGGAGCGAGTTTTACGTAGATCCCGAGACGGGCAAGTTTGCCGGAAATAACTCGGTCAGGAGGGAAAGTTAATAGCCCTCACTATTGTATGACCCATGTGAAACTTGTATAGGAGCAGACATATTTAAGGAAATTTTACCATACTGCTTCCCAGGAGAGAGAGAGAGAGAGAGAGAGAGAGAGAGAGAGAGAGAGAGATGATTGCAACGTTTAAGTTCTTGGCAAGAAGTTTTGATGACTTGAATGAGGAGTAATTCTTCGCCTGTGAGGAGGAGGCAGAAGGGGGCTGAGGAGATTGGGGTAGGGGGGTTGGGATGAGTTACCGAAGAGTAAAATACTCTCTTGAGGAAAATTAGAGGAAAACGATGGAGCCTTTCACCCCAACAGCTCCTCTTAAGAACGCGATGGGGATCAACTGGACTTCAGGCAGTTACCGGAAGTTACCTAATTTGAAGTTGCTGTATTTTATGGTTATCATAATCGGACATAACCCTCTCCTATAGAGCTTAGAAATGAGAAAGTAAAAAGACCGGTTCATTGAGATAAGGATTACCGGGAAGAAAAACTCGGTTTGCTTCATTTCACTGATCGTTTTATTCTTTATTTGGATACTATCAAATATTTTTTTGTTTAACTTATCATGTAAAGATCATTAGTAAAGGCTATGTTTTTCCCGTTTATTCCATTTGTGTAATATGTGAGATGGATGTTAATGTATACTGCTGAATCTTTTTTAGGTAATGTCTGAACACTGCCATGTAAGGTATCGTAACGCTCAATAGTTTCCTTCTGATTGTGTAAAGGTGGTCTTAGTGACGTCACAAAGCTTTATATATTTTCGAAATATGGTGTAAATTATACCTCCGCCCTCCGGGCTTCGGCCCCGTAGCTCTGCTTACCAGAATCCAGAGCAATCAAACAAGCGCGTGGTTGCGTTCTGTAATGATATCTAGTGTTTGTGTTGAGTACCTCGTCATGATACGCCAACTGCGCAACCATTTTCCTCCTAATTAGCCTCGTAACGTATGTCTGGATATCATGGTCGATTTTTATGTAGTTTTTATAGATGTTAGGTCAAAGTTTAAAATATCTGATGCTACAACTTGCAAAGTATTTATAGGTACCGCTGGTATAGCCTAGCCTAGGCTTCATCCATAGGCCTATACAGTGAAAAGCATATCGTTTTGCACAGTATCGTTAGCCACTTATGTTTTGGCATATGTAAAACTCATGAACCGTGTAAGTTCCGAGGAACTCGGAAATTGCAGGAGCCGAAGGACGACAATTGAGACAGACATCATGTAGCCTACCAACAAAATGCTTCGCTTAACCTGACCGAAGCATACACAACAAAGGGCTTTGTCTGGGAGCCAGTTGTAGTTGCTTCTTGGAAATGTTTGTTACTTGACTGCTTCATGTAGTTGTATTTTCCTTTTTTGTCATTGTTTATTTCATGATGTATAACACTAAATATGTCAGCAATCAGTATGGTATTCGGTCAGTATAGGTCTAGTGTGGCTGTCTGTTTTGTCTGCAGTTGTATTTTTTTTTATCCTGTATTTACCTGCAGCTGTATTAAAGACAATTACCATTTCGTTTTCTGTCAGTTTCTGTGCATTTTAGGGGTTTGTCCATACTGTGTATCAACGACAAGACTTTTTTTTTTTTTTGTCACGAGGTGTGGCCATTGCACATGTGGTGGCCATTATCTTAAGCCGTTTTAATTACAGGGGTACTTCATTATGCCCTTTGCTGATTGTTGGGATTCCAAACTGCGTGGTTTTTATCGTGGAAAGTGGATTTCATAACTTGATCCTTTTTCATTCTATGCTCAGTTATTAATAATGAAGTGGTGAGATTCATGATCATCATATAGCCCTACTTGGAATAGGCCTAATGGGCGAAAATATTTATTTTGTGGCTAGCTATAATTTTTATAGATTGAAATTACAGTGTAATCAGGGTTTAAACATTGCTTTTGAATACATTTTCGTGGTAAAAGGGCGATTTTCATTGTTTTGAATTTTACTATCCCGTAAAAATAAGAAAAAGACAGGTAAAACTGTTTTATTTAAGATGAAAGGAAGTTTTTAGTAACACTAAACATGCACAGTATATGACGCAAGTTGGTATGTATGTAAGTGGCTGGGTAAGTTTTAAATCTTAGGTGAGGTAATGATACCTATTTGAGTTGGGGAAGATTTTCGTATTTGTTATTACTAAGTGGGATATGAATGTATTTCAAGTATATTTTTGGTTTTGTTATTGCTGAAAGCACACGGTTTCAGGGTTATATGTTATAATCAAACTTGATTTTTCAGTATCCATATTTTTTTTTCTTGAAAACCTACAAAACAAACAAATTGCTGCTTATATGTAGTTCAAATTATAAGGAAACTGGAGAGAAAAAATATTCAAGGATTTTTTTCATTATTGAACAGCACTTTATATACTAAGTTTGGCAGGACACTTGCCCAGCCTAATCTATCAGCCTGAGTCCAACTAGTATAGTAATGCAGTAACCTAACCTAAGTTTTGTGTGGACCTGGGGATTTTATAAGCTATTTTGTGGATGAACCCAGGGAAACCATAAATAAAAGAATACAAACTCTCAGTGAAGTTATGTTCAGTAATCAAACCAAACACAACAGATTGGTGATTGGAGGGGTTTACTTGATCGGTCTAACACTATCCAATGTAACGTATGGGTTCCTTATTATAAAATGGGTTAACTTGTGGATGCTGTATTCCATCTCTGTGCACTTAAGGGTACAGTAACTTAACCCAACTTTCGAGTAAGTTTAAGGCTGCCATATCTTAACCCAGAAGTGTGTGCCATAACCTACACAAATACCCTGTATATGGATGAACCGGAGTTTGCTGGCCATAACCTTATGCACTTTATGGACCATGTTTACATTAACTAATCAAGCAGTTGAACATAAGTTATGGGGAAGTATGTATAACCAGATTTATGGATGAAATTGGGTGCCGTAACCTAACGTGGCAAATGGGTGAAGTGAAGGGTACTGCAACCTAAACCAATTTATGGGTAAGGTTGCCAAAATCCAACACAATTTTAGGGGCCTTAACATACAAAAACTTGAATGTGTAATGAAGGCTGCCTTAGCCCAACCCAACTAATGTATGGGCGCCATAGCATAACGAAACACAAGGTGCCGTAACTTAACCTGTCATAGTAATCTGACAAATGGTGATCATTTGGAATGGAGAGGAATATTTTGTCTTGCTCTTAATGTTTGCAATTTGGTCCTGTCAAGAAATGAAGGGTTAAAAGGAGTCATAAGTTTTGTGATTTTAGCTGGGTGAATGATGAGTTACACCTGACAGTATAGCAGAAGACAATGATACACAAATAGGTTACACAGCAGAAAACTCTACAGAGAAAGACTTGAAAGTAGAATATGACATGTTTTAAGTAATTTCTTGCCAGACAAAAACTGAATCTTTTTCCAAATGTTTATCTTGTGTTTTAAGCGTTTTTTTTTAACCATTATTGTTGATGCTAACAACTTTTTTAATAATCGTTTTTTATTCTACTTATTGGCATATCTAAGTAATCCGTGACACTACGGTAGAAAACGTGTTTTTTGGGCTGTGAAAAACTTAAAAGTGAATTACAAAATTGTGAATGACAGCAGTAGGTATAGATGTGGGGAAAATATTTGCTTGTAAACAATAAAAATACCAAAAATTAGAAAAAAATTAAAAACATGTATATCTGTCCAGATCCGTTGTCTTCTTCCCTGGGACACGCCCACCCCACCTTTATATAAAGAATAAAAAAAGTTAACATGGCAATGAAGAGTAATCTGGCACTAGAGTCTTACATCCAAACCTCCCCTAGCCTAACCTGACAGGTAAGGTAATACTTTGATGTTGGCAACTAGTACATACAGTTCAGCGTAGGCCATGAAATCTAGCTTGAATTTAATGTGGTAGCAATGCCTTCATTCCTTCTTCGCCAAAGGTTTAAACTTCGAGGAAATTCTGTGTTAGAAATGTCCCAGGAGTACATTGGCAATTTACCATTGGTTTGTTAATTTATAAATTGCTCCTCTCCATCCACAAGTTACAGATTGCCCCTAGGGTGTAACACCATTTTTACCGTCTATTGTATTGTATTCGATTTTACTAAATTATTTAACTAATAACTACAGAAAAAATATCAGTCAGTTGGACTTCTTAGTCCTGGATGACAAATATGAAAGGTGCTACTAATATAGTTGTGTGGATCACTATCAGATCGAGCACCATTGCTACCATTTATTTCTTAGTAGAAAGTTCAACAAGATAGTGAGCTAGTCTAATATGCTATCATTATGTAACTGCAAAGCAACTCAGCATTGCTGACTTTATGCTAAAATTGTGACTGCCACCAACATGGTAACATTACCTATCCAGGTGTAATAAAAAAAAAGTAAAAATGGTGGAATTAGATTATTAAGAGTATGGCATAAGCCCCATTTGAGAAAGTAGTTGGTAGATTCTAGCAGTTCATGTAAACCAGATGGCTCAAATTCAGAAAAGGCTGAATTCCGTGTGTTGTATAATATTCTAAAGATAAACAAGGATTTAGATAAGCAAATTAATTTTTGTCCGTTATAATGGGATGACTGCGTTTTTTATTTTCTAAACCTATCATAGTATTGACTCTCTCTCTCTCTCTCTCTCTCTCTCTCTCTCTCTCTCTCTCTCTCTCTCTCTCTCTCTCTCTCTCTCTCTCTCTCTCTCTCATACTTTATCAGAAATAAATCTGGATTATTATGCATATGACTTTGCCTCTTTCAACGTCAGATATGTGTAAGGCATAAAAATGCCAATTACAACGACCTACAAGGCTGTTGCACATTTGAGGGAACGTGTCCTAAGGTGATCCTAGGCCATGCCTGCCGAAGTGTTGTAAGACAGATAACACTGTTTCAACCCTTCCTCTGTACCCTCGTAGGGGGGCTAGTGCCATCAGTGCACCTCACGCGGTGCACTGTAGGCAATACTTAAGGAACTTTGCAGCGTCCTTTCGGCCCCTAGCTGCATCCCCTTTCATTCCTTTTACTGTACCTCCGTTCATATTCTCTTCTATCTTACTTTCCACCCTCTTCTAACAAATTTTTTCACAGTGCAACTGCGAGGCTTTCCTCTTGTTACACCGCTGAGACCTTTTACTCTTCAGTTTCCCTTTGAGCGCTGAATGACCTCATAGGTCCCAGTGCTTGGCCTTTTGGCCAAAATTCTATATTCCAGTCCTTCCTCTGTACGATGGGATTGCACAAGAACTCGTTATAGCACTAAATACATGGTTTAACGTACCATGAGAAAGAGAACTATTTCGATCCTTATATCCACTACCTTCTGTAGCTTAGGTAAAGGTGGCTCATTTAATGTGTTCTTTTTCACCAAAACGTTGATGAATTCTCTTAGCGTGAGGGTTGTTTGAAGTGGCAGCAGCCAGTGAAAATGGATTGTGGGATAAGTGTCTTCTGGTTATATGTGCTTTTATTGAGTCTGGGTTGCGGGAGGTACAATACGTTCCCTTTTGTTACGGCCATTACAAGTTCATTAGGATTACACATACTTGAATGTCTTGTTCTGGTGGTAGTGCAGTGTCTACTGATGTGATGCTAGTGTTGTGTCAGAAACGAACTACTCCCAGAAAACTGCTTCAAAGTTCGGCAAAATAAATTAAAAATTAAAATTGTTAATGATAAGGCAAAATGTTTTAAGAGAAACATTCTACAAGCAAATACTTTCAAGACAAAAAATTGTGGGTTCTGTTAAGAAATAATAAAGATATAGTTAAAGAATATTGTTGAACTTTGACCCCAGTTTCTGGCAACTTTTAAAGGGGCGCAGGAACACCTTATGACACGCATACCTTTATTTGTTGGGATTTGAGTCATAAAGTCACTTTGTTATGCTAAAGTCTCAGTGGTTAACCGAACAAGCAAGCCCTTCTTACTCTGTGTTTAGTTCACAGGAAACTCTAGGTTTGGCACCGAGCAGTGAAGGGCTTATAGCTGAAGTCTGATTTTTAGCACACATTTAACGTATAAAACTACTTTGAAATCAAACAGTTCTTGGAGATTTGTGTGACCCAATACAGGGTTATCGCTATAGTCTGGTAGTTGGCACATATGTAAAAAAAAAAACGTGGTCAAAGAGTTTCTGGAGATTTTCATAAGTGAATCTTTCTGAAAACTTGAATGAGATTTTTTTCCAGTTTGGTGAAAAACCATTAATGATAACAAATGCGGAAGTCTTCTAATGAAATGGACCAAGTCTAGCCTAAAACTTTCTGCTTTGGAATCTTCCTAAAGATCAGTTTAAAAATATTTTTTTCTTGTTTATGTAACCTTGCTTTGTTTGCTTTCTTGCTCCATTATCACCCATTAGTGCTTGCACCAGATGGCAAAATTTAGTTGTAGTATCATTAATTGCCATTCTTATATTTCCCGTAGGGGGTTAGTGCCGCCAGTGCACCTCATGCGGTACACTGTAGGCATTACTGAAGGTTCTTTGCAGCGTCCCTTCGGCCCTTAGTTGCAACCCCTTTCATTCCTTTTACTGTACCTTTGTTCATATTCTCTTTCTTCCATCTTACTTTCCACCCTCTCCTAACAATTGTTTCATAGTGCCACTGCGAGGTTTTCCTCCTGTTACACCTTTAAAGCCTTTCGACTATCAATTTCCGTTTCAGCGCTGAATGACCTTAAAGTTCCTAGCGCTTGGCCTTGGGCCAAAACTCTATATTCCATTCCATCCCATTCTTATATTTTATCCAGTTCTGGGACTGACTTGAGTATAAATTTTCGTTGCTGTTTTTAGTGAGATATGACATCATCTGTAAAGACAAAAGGCTTTTAGTTTAGTTTGTCTCGATTTCTGAAAGAAAACAATAGTCTCTTAGTTTGTTGGTAATTAGAATGGAATTTTTTTTTAGGGAGAAATATTTGTTGAGAACGAAAATTGCATATTAGGGTGTACTGTATGTAGAACAAAATCAGGTACAACAGCAGTTATAATTATTTTGCCTTTGTTTTCAATATCAAATGCAGCATAGAGAGTTAAGAATATTCATACATATTTCAGTCCATTTACTATTTCAGCTCTTGGTGACTGAGACGGAACAGAACCAGTCGTCCGACTGGTATGGAAAACTATTTAAGAGAATAATTCATGACAGGACTAGGACGCAGCCCTGACTGCTTCGAGACCAGACCAGACAGGGAATCAAAATAGTGCAAGTAATTAAATGTACTAAAACTGAAGAAAGACCGGACAAAAAAAGCTCACTCATTCAAGAGTTGGGGGACGGGCAGTTCGAAGCGTATACGTATATTAGTTCATTGTGGAAATGAGATGGAACTGTTAGTTTTTGGGGCTTTAAGAATGAAAGAGTGAGAAGTTAAGATTGATGGGTCTACCAAAGTCGTGAAGGCACTAGTTAGTTGGAAGGGATATAATGTTGGAAGTTATAAAGAATTAGTCCCCAACTGTCAGTTGTCAGTGGAAAATCAGTTGCACTCATAATTTGATATAAACTCATTAATTAGTTGGTGAAACTATTGAGCTTTAGGTTGTTTAGAATTAATATCCGTTGTTAGCACGACAGTACAAAACAAATAAAATTATGGAGGCTGATTTTAAAATTAGATATAGTTGTCAGGGAGTCAAGTCAGTATAACAGGTTTTCTTTAGTTGGCATAAAGCATTTAACCTCGTGTCTTTAAGCGTACGGAAAAGGTGATGGGAGTTGTATTGTACTAAGGATAATTGGTAGTGTAGCATAAATACTTTTTTTTTTTGGTGGGGGGCAAATTTAACATTTTGTTATTTAGGGGAGTTTTTTTTATATAAAACTGGGGGAAAGAAAAATCTGGCTTATGATAGGTTAGATATTTACATCCCGTTCCTTACTTAGGCAAAGTAATGTGTTCATCCGTTTCTTGTTGGTTTATCATGATAACAGTGTTTGCTGTCTGGGATGTTGAGAATAAAAACTCTCTCTCTCTCTCTCTCTCTCTCTCTCTCTCTCTCTCTCTCTCTCTCTCTCTCTCTGTGATACATGCAGCATAATAAGGTAGGGTATTGATAATCCCTGGAGAATCAATGTTGTCATTGTTTTGCTTACAATTCGCGTTCCCGGGATGTTATTGAAAGACATGAAATAAAAACGACCATCTCGGTGTGAGAATGTCCTAAAAATTGATTATATTAGGACTTGAGAATTCAGATCCAGTGTACGAGTATATCAGGCAAGCAGTCGGAGTAATAGGAATCTTTTGTGACATTAGAATTCAGTACACAATTGTCCAAATTTTTTTTTAGTAAACTAAAGAAACAGCCGAATCAAATAATTTATTAGGCGTCAGAGTTGCGAAGGAAATTATAAGGTCAAGGTGTAATAACTCAGAATAAAAGTAATTCAAGACAGTCCACAAGTTGTCATTCAAGTTGTCCGAATGCTAGAATAAAATGTTGTCATGTTAATGGAGTTCATTAGGCGGTGAATGAATCCATCAAGGTGTCAGGCATGAGGATGATGGGTCAGGACCTGGTGTCAGTACATCAGTCAAAAATACCATTCATGGTAATTCGTGTTCACAATTAAGAAAAAAAATGATAAGGCATAGCAGTGAAAACGAAATGAAAATAACAAGTCGCCAAGTATTAAGAGAAAATAAATAACGAGACGTCAGAACTGAGAACAAATGAAGTTGAGAAGGGGGCAGAATTAAGAACACACCCCAAAAACCGGGGATCAGAAGAAAGAACAAAGCAAAGATAACGGGTCCTCAGAATTAAACCCAAAACGGAGGCGACAGGGCTTTTGCATCAAGACCCGGGCGAAGATAACGGAGTGTCAGAATTCGGCCCCAAAAAGCGAATCCATCGCGGTGTCAGTAGCCGGCATAAAATAGGAGCAAAATCCGCATAACGTATACGCTGGCTGGCAGCCTCGTGCAGCCAGGATTATTTTCATGGCACCGTTGAAATGTTTTCGGCATAAATTCTCTCCCTTTGATGTTGGTTATTAGTTCAGGCGGCGCTTTTCGCGTTTCATCCGTTAATGGAATTGCATGGGTGCATTTTGTAATGACATATGAATGTTGCATTTCAGCATACCAAATGCGCACAAGCAGTTGCTACACACGGCCCTGGCAGCCGGGATGCTCTGTTCTGAGTAAGGTATTTAATTCAAGCGCGGCTCTACGAACGCACAGGCCCCAACTCTCCGCAACTTTTTGTCACAAACAAATATAATGATTCTTGGTGCATATAATGTCCAAAGTGTTGAATTTCATTCCAAATGTAGCCGCTTATCTATGGACTTTCACACAACGCGCTCGCGTCCGTACTTTCCTGCGCATTTAATATGAATTGCTACTAATGGTGTTTAGGCATCCAGGGAAGAGCTTTGAAGAGTGTGACTAAGTTTTGTATTGGCCTGTCCTTAATCCTCTCTGTATGATGTTTTAATGATGCACATCTACTCATATTACTGGCTTAGTGATATTTAAGTAAAAGTACAAGCTTCAACGGCTGAAAGATCATAACTGACAGTGTTTGATGATAATGGAAATAATTTAAGAAGTGTAGACTGCGGAAAATAATTATGTATTAATTAGATCAATTAGTCGAATTTTTTATTATTATTTAAGGGGTAAAGAGTTTATATTAAAATCCGGTTCCGTAATTTTAAAGCTTAATGTACCCTAAATTGATACAAACTGCATGTCCGGTTGGACTACAAAGACCCTGGTAACTATGAAATTTATTAATTGGGGGAAACTTGATCAAAGCTCTCATAAACGCTGTATTTAATTGACGGGAGGACTAAAAACTTTATGACTGGCTGACTGGACAAAAAAATAATTAACCGATTGGTATATGCTGAACGATTAACGGATCGACTATAACTGGGCGATTAACTGACTGGCTAAAATCTGTACGATTAACTATCTGGCTAATATTGTGTTACTTCTGCAAGGCTGAAGTGGAAGGATTTGCTGATTGGTTAAAATCTTCGAATGTCGCAATGGTTAAATCGTTTTTTTATAGAGGGAGGCTTGTGAGAAAGTAGTGCTGTCAGTGCACCTCCTGCGTTCACTAAGCGACTACTGCTGAGGTTCTTTGCAGCGTCCTGGCTACGCTGCAGCGTTCATTCTTTAACTGTACCGCCTTTCATATTATTCTTCCATCTCACTTTCCCCTCTAACAATTGGTGCCGTTGCTTCTGGGTTTTGCTCCTGTTACAATTTTCAAAGCTTTTTACTGTCAGTTTCCTCTTCAGCGCTGAATGACCTCGTAAGTCCCCCAGCGCCTGGCCTTTGGCCTAACTTCTGTATTCTATTCTATTCTATTCTATAGAGAAGTCTGAAATTCGGGTGAAATCTACAGAATGAAGGGACCGGCTGTCAATAGTGAAGAACTGAAGCGAAAACAGAGATATATTTTAAATTGTATTGTCAGTGTTAGTCAAGGAATGTTAAAAAAAACCACAGTTCATAAATAATTGGTCAGACTTGGTAGCCGACAGTTTGAGAGGACTGATGACGATTGATAGTCTGAACGTTCCATGGCATCGGTGACAAAATTTCTTACATTTTTTTTGTTGAGTCACAACTTCTTTTATTTCTTTTATGAAATGTCATTGCCTCGACTTCCCAAATGAAGACTTCGTTAATTCCTATGATATTTATACCACATAACATTGGTTTTATTTTGCTTCTGGTAGTCTATCATCCCTGAAGGTTTTTTTATTCTAAATCTGGATTTATTAAAGCCATTATAATTAATGAGGTTCATTTTCGTGGCTTGGCAGCCTAAGAGTTACTGTAGTAGTGCATCTGATTTCCTAACGGCATCTTGTTACGGCATGATATTGAAGCCTTAAACTCGGACGTAGTAATCCTCTACATTTGCTTTATTCGGTGGCGTTTTTTCTCCTGCTGCTTCAGTTTTCTTCAGGCTGCTGTTTTGTCGTGGTTATCCCTCCACTTCTTCCTTTCACCGAAGATAAAGGCATTAAATTTTCAACCCGTCTGCATCTTTACTTAAAAATACATACTTGCAGACAGAAATTTAAATTTTTCATACGATAACATAAATATTTAGTTATGAAATAACGATGGTACCAGTACTTTCAGTACGAAATTCGTATACTGCTGGGAATCAGTCACGCTTCAGTCTCCAGGTATATTTCGTTCCGTTAGGCCTAGCTGTGAAATTGTGGATTTGCTCCTTCGGGCAGTGTCATGTTCATCGGTGCTCGTAAGTATGATAGGCTTCTGGTCCATCTTACTTGCCTTGATCTCTTACTTCGTCTTACTACTGGACTGGCACTGAGTTTGATTCCATGTGTATGTTATTCTACCGCATGGCTCTGTTTTGCTCGTTTTTGCTTACTGACATTGTATTCTTGGCAGGCTTATGGCCATTTTGGCATGTTCCATATTATTGTATGCCCTTTTCGGTTTTCTGTAAAAGAAAACTATTGAGATGGCTTTGTCTGCAATTTTTCTCTCCGCCCTCAGGTCTTAAAAACTACTGTGGCTAGAGGGCTGCAAATTATCAAATTGCAGCCCTCTAGCCTCAGTAGTTTTTATTTTATTTAAGGTTAAAGTTAGTTATGATCGTGCGTCTGACAACGCTATAGGTGCCAACAACATAGGCATGCACCGGGCCGTGGCTGAAAGTTTTATGGGCCGCGGCTGAGAGTTTCATACAGCTTTATACGCTGTACAGAAAACTCGATTGCACCGAAGAAACTGCTGGGTATTTTTTGCTTGTTTTATTATTGAAGGCCCTGGTCTGAAGTTTATGAGCGCCTATATTTTACGTAAATATGGTCATTTATGTTTTGTTTTTGGACTAAATTTCTTCTTGCCAGAGAGATGATTTGCTCTTCTTCAGAACAAATGTCTAATGCCATATATTTCTTGTACTGTTGGGAATTTGTGTTTTTTATATTGTTATACTTTTTTTTTTTTTTGTTATGAAGGGAAGATTGTCACAGGAAGTTCCTGCGGCACAGTTTGATTTTTTAACTCGCTCTCAAGCTGAAAGGAATATTTACCCTTTCAGATAAGATTCTCTCTCTCTCTCTCTCTCTCTCTCTCTCTCTCTCTCTCTCTCTCTCTCTCTCTATCGTATATCATTATAATCATCATGTATAGAAAACCTTTTAATTTGCAATTCCTGTAAATTAAAGTCTTCTATACTCGTTTACCCTTTTCCTTCTTGTTTCATGGCTATCACATATATTTATTGTTACGTGCTTTGTTGCTTTGTAGGAACAACTCCAAAAGAAAAATGTTTTTATATGCATTTCGAACACAAATTACTGTTAATGACCCACATTTATATCCCTTGAATATAAGACAAAATATGAAAACTTTCACAAGTTAACGTCTGTTTTGTCCATCCCATGAAGGACATTTAAATAGAAAGAGGAGAAGTCTTGAATTCCCCTCCTGTAGGCGACTATCAGTTTCTGTTATCTTAACGTCACTTCATCTTTCACAGAGAGAGAGAGAGAGAGAGAGAGTTGACGTCCTCCTCCTCCTCCTCCTCCTTCTGCTCCTCCTCCTTCAGCACTCTAAAACATCATTGACTTTAACCTTTTGTCTCAGAGAGCTTAAAGACTAATCTCCATTTGCTCTTGCCTGGAAACTGTGGCGGAGAAGGTAGACCTGGAGGGAGGCAGCACTCTTGGGACTCTCCCCTCCCTCATACCCCTTGAAGGAGGTGGAGGAGTCGGTAAGAAGACATATTCGATGGGAAGTCTTTGGAGAGGATGGTCTCCTAACAGTCCCATTTTCCCCTCGCTGTCTTGTGTCCCCTCTTAGAGTAGTATCTCTTTGATTAACCCTTTTTCCCTGTGACAGCCTTCAGCGCTTGGAAATGAAGAGGAACGATGTGTTCTTTCCCCTCAAGTGAGGGGGAAGGGCGAAATCTTTCGTCGGTGGAGGAGAACGAGATGTTCTTTTCCTCAAGTGAAGGGGAAATTACGAAGTCTTTCCCCAGCTAAGGGGAACTGGGCATTCCTAGCTGATGGCCTGGAATATTTCCCCCAAGTCAAGAGGAATTAGATAGGAATTAGATCTCTTGTCGAAGTGGTCTATAATATTGTTCGCCGAATTGAGGGGAAATTCCCCCAGGAGGTGAACATTGTGAAATGATTCCTCAGTTTAAGGGGAAATAGGAAAGAGTTCTCGAGGAAAGGCAATTGTCCCTGGATGAAGGTGAATCGTGAAATCTTTCCCAGGTGAAATGGAACATAAAAAAAAATGTATCGTCAGTTGATGGGAACTCAGAGGCATTTTCCCGTGTGAAAGGGAACTCGGAAATCTTTCCCCAATGTGAAGGTCAACCTTGATATCTCTCCGGGCGAAGGGAAACTATGAAATTCATTTCCAAGTAACGAGAATTATTTTTTTTTTATAAGTGAAAGGGAATTTAGAGATCTTTTACAAAGAAGGTAATTATTAAATACTCTCTTGGTGAAGAACTATAAATTTTTTCCAGGGTTTAGGCGAAATTTAGCATTATCTCTTCTCAAGGGGACCTGGGGTGGCTTCGGTCAGGTTAGTGGGAACTGTGACGTGTCCCCAAAAATTAGAAGGACGATGATGAAGGAAATCTAACGTTGATGACGATATACCCCGGTAGGAAGGGGATTGAATTCTCTCTCTCTCTCTCTCTCTCTCTCTCTCTCTCTCTCTCTCTCTCTCTCTCTCTCTCTCTCTCTCTCTCTCTCTCTCTTTCTCTCTCTCTCTCTCTCTCTCTCTCTATATCTTTACCCATAACCTCCTCATTGTCTCGTTCCAGCTGAATAAATTTATTTGGATGGCCCGGCAGAAAATGGATCGTGAATTGGTCAGTGAATTTGACCCATGATGGGAGAACGCCTATGGAGGTGAAAATAGTGAATGTCCCGGCATCGGCATGGGGAGAGTAGTCCTTGATAGTCCCCCAATTACCCCCCCACTGCTTCTCCCCCGCCACCCCCAAATATCATGGTTCTTACCCAAGTCCTTGCCCTTTCCCTTTCCCCTTTTTTTTCCTATGGCCTCACTGCTTCTCCATCATATGTAACAAAGTCCCCAACACTCCCTCCCTCCGCTCCATAACCCCGCCCCCCCCCCACCCAAGAAAAGGCTTTTCCCATCTGCCGTCACCTTGGAAAATTTCCCCTGGGACATGCTAATCGTGTAGGGATGAAGCGGGTGGGGATGTAGATGGGACTAGGGGTTGGTTATTGTATAGGTTAGGTTTATTGGGATTAAAGTACGCTCCACACTCTCCAACTCTACCCCCACCCCCACAATCTTCTATTGTGTTTACCCAGTATGGTGTTTAGGTACCTTAAATGAAGTTTACAGTGCACCAAGCCCTGGCACATTTAGTATGAAAGATGGAAGCCTGAATTTCTGGGTCACTTCCAGTCCCCCATCCCAGAGGGGGAGGACACCGGAATAAGGGGCGGACATGTAAACTGATACTATGGGCAATTTCAAGCACCCCTACACCTCTATGAAACGCATACCTGAGGTTGCCTTAGCTGAGCGGTTGCATGGTGTTTTGAAGCGTGCTAGAGAGGTATCATTTTCTCATCCAGCATAGAGGGCTACCGTCCCAGTTAGCCTTATTTTACGGTAACAGTAAAATCATTGCGGTCGCGCGCTCGTGCACACTATATATATATATATATATATATATATATATATATATATATATATATATATATATATATATATATATATATATATATATATATACATATTATATTTATATATATATACATATATATAGATTTGACACCATTATTTCTTTCTTCGTGGCCATAATTATACTCAATATATATAAATATATATATATATATATGTGTGTTTTGTATGTATCCATATGTATATATATATATATATAATATATATATATATATATATATATATATATATATATATATATATATATATATATATATATATATATATACTAATTATATGTCACGAAAGAAAGTAGAAACTTTAACGAATCAAATTTTCGTCTTGACTGTTACGCATTTGCAATTGATCAAATACTGTTTTATATTTTTGTATCATGTTTTAATTCCTATGAGAATATAATAAAATATATACATATATATATGTATATGTATGTTATATATAAATAAACATAATATATATATGTATACATATATATATAATATATATATATATATATATATATATATATATATATATATATATATATATATATATATATATATATATATATGTATATATATATATATATATAATATATATATATGAGCTGTAATATACAATAATCTTTTAACATAATTTTAAAGCACTGAACTGAAAAGAAGAAACAATTGAAGAACCCATGAATCCCGTGTGGGATTCGAATCCGCGTACAAAATGTCAGGAGGGAAGTAAGGATATAAGGACATTAATAAAACTACATAAGACCCCTTTTCTCCATCTTTGCGTCGTGTTTAAGCGTTTATTGCTTCATAGGCTTATTTGCATAGAATCTAGTGGCTTTTTTTTTTCATTTAGTAGATATAGCTTCTATATATGTATTGATTTCCTCATACCTTTTGGATCCACTACTTGTTAGTTTTCTGTAAAAAAAAAAAAACTATTGGGATGATTAGCTGTCTGTCCGTCCACACTTTTTCTGCCCGCCCTCAGATCTTGAAAACTACTGAGGCTAGAGGGCTGAAAATTGGTATGTTGATCATCCACCCTCCAATCATCAAACATACCAAATTGCGGCCCTCTAGCTTCTGTAGTTTTTATTTTATTTAAGGTTAATGTTAGCCATGATCATGCGTCTGGCACCGCTATAAGGGCCAACAACGTATGCCACCACCAGGCCGCGGCTGAAAGTTTAATGGATCGCGGCTGTGAGTTTCATGGGCCGTGGCTGCGAGTTTCATGCAGCATTATACGCTGTGCAGAAATTTCGGCGCATTTTTTACTTGTTATTGGATGCTCTTGTTTCTAGAGTGAACGCATGTTTTGATAAAAGGTAACGGAAGCTCACACCGTAACACAAGAAATTTGTAACGATGACTAAAATATTTAAAATGCGTTAACTTCCACTGCACAGCAGTTTTCTTTTTTGTGTGTGTGCGAATACCTCTCCACCACTCTCAGGGTGCAATGCCGGTATCAAAGTTCGTTCTTAACATTATTTCAACATTGCTTTAACATTTACTAAGTTACCGCGTTTGCAGTACCCTGGTGGCGGTGACAGAGGGATTTGTTTTCCGGCACCTTTAAACATCATGCTTCCCAGTGTTCCAAATACCATTTTTTCTATTGGTGTAGAATCGAACCTGCGTAGCCTATGTCTGTTACAGTAATGACACACAAGCTAGAACTTATCAGATCTCTGTAAACAGTTTAATGATAATTTGTGAGGATGTAATCAGATCTCTGTCAACAGTTTAATGATAATTTGTGAGGATATACCATTAGAGTAAATCAATCAGTTATTGGCTACTTGCTTCATCCTTTGACGGCAAGATGCAAAAGTGTGCCGTAAAACGTGCTCTTTTGGCACCCCCTGAGGCACCCTCACTTACCTGAGATACCTTCGCATTTACGACGGCACCGCCCCAAAAGGTATTCTTGAAGCTGCTTATATGATTCATTTTGTCTTTAATTTAAGTTTCTAGAAATATCAGAAACGTAAAAAAAAGATAATCCAAACACTTCTAGGGACTAACTTGGTTTCCTAAGGTGTTAGCTGTAGAAAAGGAGGATTTTATGTATACCTTAGTTTAACCAGATCACTGAGCTGATTAACAGCTCTCCTAGAGGGCTGGCCCGAAGGGTTAGACTTATTTTACATGGCTAGGAACCAATTGGTTACCTAGCAACGAGACCTACAGCATATTGTGGAATCCGAACCACATTATACCGAGAAATGAATTTCTGTCACCAGAAATAAATTCCTCTAAGTCTTCATTGGCCGGCCGGAGACTCTAACTCGGGCCTAGCAGAGTGCTAGCCGAGAACTCTATCGACTCGTCGAACGAGGAACTCTAGAAAAGGAGGAAATGAAGCCTCTTAATGAAAGATGATATTTCTGTCACCAGCTTTTACCCCGAAAGCCTCAAATTATCTCTCCTCCTCCTCCTCCTCCTCCTCCTCCTCCTCCTCCTCCTCCTCCCCTCCTCCTCCTCCTCCTCCTCCTCCTCCTCCTCCTCCTCCTCCCCAAAAAATAAGTAAATAAAAAACTTAGAAAGCAAAGTGCCCTTTACGTAACTTTTTAAGAACTGTTTATAAAGAACTGTGCGGGGTTTGTAAATTACGATCTCTTCACCTGGGGCCATTGAATAAAAATGACAACGAAGTTTATTAATGCGAAAAAGGGAAATATTCCCAAAGAACAGTTTCCTTTGCCTCCATTTAACTCTAGATAACTTGATATCATAGAGCAAAGACAGAGAAAAATGTGGTTCCCTTTGAAACAGTGGATGGCTGCATGGATTGGTGGTGTCTGTGACTGCAGAATGCTACCAGCTCCGAAGTCGTTTTCAGGAAGGAGGAGAGTGAGTACTTAGGTCGGGGAGGAGAGAGGCATTTTACTCTTAGCAGTGGAAGGAAATCTCGATGGAGGATTCTGGAGAGATTGTATACTTTTACTGTGATAGGAAGTATCTTTGTATATTTGATTTTCATGCTGCTTACGTTTGGCTTCAGTTAAGTGTGCTTCGGCAATACACGCGCGCGCGCACACACTATGATATGTATATTTATATTACACACACACACACACACACACACACACACACACACACACACATATATATATATATATACACACACACACACACATACACAGAGGGTGAACCAAAACTAATTGGACAGTAGGTAGAATAGGGTTTGTGTTAGAATTATACTATAACGATGGTGTTTATTATAAGTATGGCTTTTGTACTGTATTATTGTATAAAATGAAATATGATTGTAAATGTAATAATTGTTTATTAAAATTTAATTGTATTAGTGAATATAACTGCATATATAATCTCAAAATAAATGTAATCGTCTACTGTCCACCTACTTTTGGTTCACCCTGTGTACATCATATATATATATATATATATATATATATATATATATATATATATATATATATATATATATATATATATATATATATATATATATATATATATGTGTGTGTGTGTGTGTGTGTGTGTGTGTGTGTGTATACACATACATACATACTACACACGAAGTAGGTTGCACGATGGAGAGATTCAATAAGTTTGACTCTGAAGTCTTACTAACAGTTGTACCTGGGATAAGGAACACTTCTTTACA
>NC_089752.1:14475500-14498000 GCF_040412425.1 Macrobrachium rosenbergii | reverse complement strand
TGTCGATGGATTTTGATAAAATTTTACGGTGGGAGGAGGTCTATCCGGACTTTAATTCTTTTTGTGTATTCCTTCTGGCCTTGGCGGAGGTATGCACTTCCTTAATGCTTCATTGTCCATGATGATAACTTGATCGTAAAAGGAAAGGACCGATTGGTTGTTAGGGAAGTAATTTAACCACCGTATTCAGTCGTGGCAGTTGTTTAGGGAGCTGTTCCAGACTGCTGCTCAGCTTCATTTCTATATTGGACAGGAAATTAATTCATGGGTGGTATTTGCCAGAGCTCTTATTTTTTCCTTAAAATTTATTTGAAATCGTTGTTTTAATCCTATTCGTGGTATCTGTAATTTTTTTGAACAAAGCTTTAACACATCAGTGCATCTTTATTAATTATATTTACTTAACATATTTTTTTAAGATATTGATTAGTTTATCATGGCATTGTATATTTACTCATTTGTTTATTACATATGCCAGCGAAGGTAAAGGAGGCTTCTTTGTCTTTTTCTCTGTTTGTTAGTGAGGTGGATTACGAAGAAAGCTGAGTCTCGATTTCAACACACATGAGCCACAGGGAAGGACTTTTTCCGGCCGAGGGGTGAGAGGGAGGGCCAACATTGCTCAGCCTTGCCGAAATTTTACTGTCTCTGAGCGCTCTTGTTTCTTGACAGTGTCTACCTTTAGGTGATTTAGAAATGACGCATTTCCAGGTTTAAAAGCGGGTCACTTCCATATTTAGAAAAGACCCATTTCGAAGTTTAGCAATGAACCATTTTCAGATTTAAAAATTACCCGTCTCCATGTTCAAAAATTATCCATTTCCAGGCTTAGAAATGACACACTGCTTGGTTCATAAATGACCAATTTCTCACTTTAGAAATCATCTATTTCCATGTTTAGAAGTGATCCATTTCCAAACCATTTCATGTTTAGAAATGACCAAATTCTTGGTTTATGAATGACCCATTTCCAGGATTAGAAAAAACCCATTTTCGGGTTCAGATATGATTCATTTCTAGGTTTAGAAATGAACCCTCTCTAGGTTTACACATGACCCATTTCCAGGTTTAGAAGTTCCCATTTCTAAGTTTAAAAATGACCTATTTCTAAGGAAACTGAAGAAATGGATTTTTATTCTTGCTTTAATTGGAGGTAAAAGTGCGCTATAGATTATATGCAGATGTTTGATTCCTCCCTTTGTCCTTCGGAATGCAGAATTATTTTTATATATTAATTATAAGGGGTTGTTGTATAGAAATAGAACTAATAAGGGAATAAATATAAAACATGAGATCAGGGAGCCCACAAGATTTCATTTTTGGGTGGTTAGACATAAAGGAGCACATTACTCAGAAAATGCTTTGAGAGAGAGAGAGAGAGAGAGAGAGAGAGAGAGAGAGAGAGAGAGGGGGCGCACAAAAGAGCATATAAGGCTCCAGAACTATTTCTAACATTTTCTGTAACAGCCTTTAAGTATAATCAAAGTCGTCGCGGTTTGCAAGATTAATGCTCAGTCCGGAGCGTTGAAAATGTCGAGGCCCGCTAAAAGCCTTTTAAAAGAATCTGATAGGGAAGGCCCTTACTAATTGCATTAAGTATTCAGAGGTAGCATTGGCCTATACAGATTAGTTAAACATTTTGTTGAACAGTGAATAGGCCGGTGTGGTGTAGTGAAGGAAGGCCTTTCGTCTGTAATTGGCGAACGAGTTTTCTCTCTGAAATTTATATTGTAAAATGTAGTAAAGCTAACTGAAAGCTAATTTTCATACACACACACACACGTACACGTACTATATATATATATATATATATATATATATATATATATATATATATATATATATATATATATATATATATATATATATATATATATATATATATATATATATATATATATATATATATATTTATATAATATATATATGTATAAATATATATGTATATATATATTTTTTATTTAATTAATGCATATAATCAACTTTCTCAACTATTCCCAACATTTCGAATGCAACGTTAGACATTTTACATATATATATATATATATATATATATATATATATATATATATATAGAAAAGAAAAGCCATTAACAGATATTTTTTACATCGTATAAATATATATATGAATGAGCTAAGTCCATTAACGGACTTTTCACTTGGGGAGAGAAGTCCGTTAACAGAGACTTTTCACATAGGACGAGAAGTCCATAAATAGGAATTTTCGTTAGTACCGAAATTGTTGTTCGACAGTCATTCCAGTCTTAGTTTCTTCATATTACGAACGACGGGAACACTTTAGGTCGGCGTTATCCACATCATTTTAATCTCAAATTGTTACTGAACAAATTTATTCATAATTACCTGATACCGCAATTGTGATTCATTTTTCAAAGCTATGAAAACTTTTTGCGGTAAAGATATTTTTCCTCCTAGCATTTTTATGCTTTAGCATTAGCTTGATTTCTTTTGTCGTTACTTACTAGTGCCTCGAAGCAGTAATATGTATTTATTTTGCAACGCAATATGTTTTAAGAAGGCCTAATTACTGTGGTAATGTCTAATCTTTAACTCAGCTTGATTCCTATTGGAAGATTTGGGCTATGACAAAGCTTTCATTCCTGAGCAGCGATTGAGCTTCAGTGAAAAGTGTTTGTAAAAACGTTGATTTTCTGGGATGTCCTTAAGCACTTAACAAGAACACTGTTTCCTCATAATCATTTAACTGGAACAAGGCATTACATCCCTTACAGTGCTTAACCTTGAGAGAATGTTTGTTATCACTGGCTCTGCCCAGGAAAGGGAACACTTGATTTTCTTGGCAATTATGAAATGGGAATCATAGCTTCAAAACTCTGGGCATGCGTGGCAACTACCCCGTAGGGGGATAGTGCCGTCAGTGCACCTCATGCGGTGCACTGTAGGCATTACTTAAGGTTCTTTGCAGCGTGCCTTCGGCCCCTAGCTGCAACCCCTTTTGTTCCTTTTTCTGTACCTCCTTTCACATTCTCTTGCTTCCATCGTACTTACCGCTCTCTCCTAACAATTGATTCATGGTGCAACTGCGAGGTTTTCCTCCTGTTACACCTTTCAAACCTTTTACTGTCAGTTTCCGTTTCAGCGCTGAATGGCCTCATAGGTCCCAGTGCTTCGCCTTTGACCTAAATTCTATATTCACATCAATTCTATGCATGGCAACTAACTTGATTTTCCCCTTAAACCTGGGCAAAAGCTTGATTTTCTTAATTGCGTCAGCTTGAGCAAATGTTGGTGTTTTGGTCGTTGAGGGTTATATATTTGTATCAATATTTTCCCTTTTTGCATATTGAGCAATTATTAACAAATTATTTTTTCTCTTTCAGCAAATGTATGGTTCTCCCAGTACACCCATATTGGAAAACCCTGAATACCAAACAAGATGGTACTTCAAGTATTTCTTGGGAAAATGTAAGTATCAGTCGAGATAAGAGTAGAATGTTTTAATGTTTATCTCGTTCTTAATAATTAGAATAACACTCACACATTTATTATTATTATTATTATTATTATTATTATTATTATTATTATTTTTATTATTATTATTATTTTTATTATTATTATTATTATTATTATTATGGGAAGAAGAGGGGAGTGAAGGGAAATTTTGAGCAGTGGTAGTGGTAAATATTTCGCCATTTCTACGTTAAACTTTGCGAAAAGAAACTCGGTTATTTATTTTTCTCTCTACCTGTTCCTGACAGGTGAGAAATAGATGCCAAGACGTGTTGCCGTATTGCCTTGTCACACTTGGCTTGAACTGGATGGAAAGGATAGGCGTTCCCTTATGTATCTGGAAATTGCTATCGTACGTTTTCCGGAACGAAATATTTCAAGATTTTTAATGTGCACTTTTTTATATTTGAGTCACCACTTATTTTTTTGCGTTGGGTCACCGCTTATTTTTTTTATGTTGGGGCACCACTTATTTTTATGTTTACGCTGGGTTCACCATTTATTTTTCATGTTGGTGTCACCACTTATTTTTTGTGTTGAGGTCACCACTTATTTTTTTATGTTGGGGGTCACCACTTATTTTTTTGCTGGGGTCACCACTTATGTTTTCTATGCTGGGGTCACCACTTATTTTTTTTTTTTCTTGTGTGTTGGAGTCATCATGATTTTTTTATGTTGGGGTCACCACTTATTTTTTTATGGTGGGTCACCACTTATTTTTTGTGTTGGATGACCACTTATTTTTTATGTTGGGGCACCAGTTATTTTTTTATGTTGGGGTCACCACTTATTTGTCTTCATGCAGAAATCAATGGAAGCAGAAGCCAAAATGTTCTAATCCGCCCAGTTCCTGAAGAAAGTGAGAAAAAATTAAAACGGGATTTAAGTAACGACAGATACGCAATGACCCTGAATTCTAAAGTTGGCTTTTTAATCGTTCTTTCTCCATTGATACATTAAAAACACACACACACACACACACACACTCAGATACTATCGTTTTTACTATTATAGATAATCTATATTTTTAGTATAGATAGTCTATATTTTTAGCTCCTAACAGACAGTGAAGCTATGTACGTACATAGGTTTTGCAAATATGCGATTACATTTTTATGTTATAACTAGTTTATAAAATTCCTATGGTCTTTGGGACAGTAATCTTGAAAACGAATCTAAATTATGTGAAATTGATATATCTTGTAGGTAATCTTTTGTGTGAAAGTTAATCTTACCCCGAAGTCGGATGGTACTCAGTGCTTAAATATCCACCTAAATCTTTAAATGTGAGAGAGAGAGAGAGAGAGAGAGAGAGAGAGAGAGAGAGATCCAAATGGAGTCACATCAGAGGTAATCGAGATAGAGAAAGAGACAGACTGACTTAATACTGCTCAGGTCACTATCATCCCTTCCCAAAACTTCATATTATTCTGGAATTTACTTTCACCCAGTTTTGGGTGATGGAGAGGGTAAAGAAAAAAAAAAAAAAGAGGACTTGGCCATGTAGAAAGGGATACCTAGTCTTGCGAGGGATAGAATATTGTATGAATTTAAAAAAATGAAAGAAGGGCTAGAATTCGTAAGGTTTGCAGTAGTGAAAGAAACTCGTCGACCTTAGCAGTCCATGGGTGATTGCTACTACTACTACTACTACTACAAGCCAAACTGCAATCCTAATTGGAAGAGCAGAACCGTACGAGTCCAAGGGCCCCTATCAAGAAAGCGGAAATTGAGAAGTAAAGAATAAATACTTAAAGGGAATTAATAAAATAAAATATATTAACGTATAAATAATACAGATAACGAATTAACTACGAAGCGAGGTTCATGTCGGCCTGTTTTACAGAAGAGCATTTGCACCAAGTTTGAACTCTTAAATTCCCCCTACTCAACTACAGGATTAGGAAGGTCATCCTACAATTTGGTAACATCCAAATTAAATTTCGGGAAACTGTCTGTGCATTGAACTTCACGGAGGAAAAGAAAGGACAGAAGTGAGTGGGTCCCTTAATAATACGTGGTTTGATTTATCAAGATCGGGGATAAGAAACTAAATAAAACTAAGGTTTTTGTCCAACAATTTAAGATGTGAGTCTGATGCTGAAGACTGAACAGGCGAATAACCTACAGAACACGCCTTACTGACTCAGAGTCAGTGTGAGAGGCGATTGCCTATTGGGTGTTACCAGACCGATTTAAAATAGGTCACTGTGGGTCACACTCCTTTTACCACCCCCCCCCCCAACCAACGGGCCGAAATGCTATCTGTAAGAAAAATGGACAGCTTTCTACGATGACATTATTTCATTTTTTATGTTTCACTGAAATTCCATCGAGCTTGAGAGACACTGAGATGTAAAATTTGCATATTTACTTTATTTTTGGGGAATGATTTCATGAAGTATATTGGAAATAAACTTTCAAGTATGGATTTCTGAACCACCCCCTCTCTGTGAGAATATGTATTCTCTCTCCTCCTCTCTCACTGTATATATATATATATATATATATATATATATATATATATATATATATATATATATATATATATATATATATATATATATATATATATATATTATATATATATATATATATATATATATATATATATATATATATATATATATATATATATATAATGTATAATATATATATATATATACAATTTCACACATTTGATGTACATGTGTATTGGCGTGCATTTATACATACTTCGGTTTTCGTTTATACTTATTTTAATGTTGATCGGGCGCTATTAGTGCCTCGAAAATTGTTTTAATATGCATCAAAGGGCTAAGACATTAATGGCGAAAAGGTTTCAGTGAGTAGGCCGTAGTATTTCAAATTGCTTTTGAATGAGTCTGAGTGTTGAGCTGATTTAAATTATAATTAAAATTTACCAAACAATAGTTCCGCATCTGTAAGTTATCCTCAGCTAAGCGCTCATCCCGATGTCGGTGAATGCCACCTTTGAAGGCGGAGACGATTGAAGCGTTTCGGATGTCATTGACAAAGGAGATGCAGAATCCTCCGGTCGGTTTGAGACTGTTCATAACGTTGAGGTTGGAATTATTAGGGCGTGGGGTTCCTGTGAGGTTTTCGTACGATGTCGTCTTCAATCCAGAATTGTTGGGTTCAGTGCATCCAGAATGACTATCCCTAATTGGATTTTAATGTTCAAGACTGACAGTATATTTTTAATGTCGTGTTGTTGTATAACCGGCGTGAAGGAAATTAAAATTATTCTTTACAGTCGTGATCATTGTGCCTAGGGGACAGTTCCGTCAGTACACCTCACGTGGTCCACCATAGACATTACTTGAGGTTTTTGCAGCGTCCCTGTGGCCCCCAACTGCAACCCCTTTCGTTCCTTTTGCTGTACCTCTGTTTATACTCTCTTTCTTCTATCTTACTTTCCACCCTCTCCTTACAATTGTTTCATAGGGTAACTGAGAGGTCTTCCTCCTTTTACGCCTTTAAAACCTTTTTTATTCTCAATTTCCCTTACAGCCCTGAATGACCTCTTGGGTCGCAGACCTTGACCTTTGGCTTAAGTTTTATATTATCTCCCAACGGAATACCAAAGTTATGTTCTATGTGTAGTAGGTTTTTGGGGCGTGGTGTTTATATGTTTGTCCTTAGAAGTCATTTGTGGATACTTAGACTTTGGGAGGAAAAAAAATTAATATCTGGGGTGGATGAACCTTTTTGGGGTTGGATTATTCAGTCTAAGCAGAAGGTTACAGTCTTCGAATGCCGGTGTTTTTACTTCAGTGCTTTCTTCATGTGCGATTTGCTCTTGGAAGCTTGACTTAAACTTCTGAGTAAATGCGTGCTTCTTGAAAGCCGCTCCCCGCGCCCCCCTCTCAATTTATTTTGTAGTAAGTGTTGAAATATATCTCAGATCTCTCTCGCTCTCGTATTTATAGGTGTTGTAGGGTCTCTCTCTCTCTCTCTCTCTCTCTCTCTCTCTCTCTCTCTCTCTCTCTCTCTCTCTCTCTCTCTCATTTTTGTAGTGCATCATTAATAGGGGAGAAGTTTTGGTCGAGAGGCAGCGAGTCTCGAAGTCATTTTCCGCCTCATGCATTTTTCATCTGGCGTTTGAGAGTCGCAACATTATCTCATTGATAATTAAGCTTTTAATTAGAGTAATTTGCATTACTAAGTTGTTTCAGCGCGAAATAAAGTTGTTTGAAGTAAGATCCTTGCTTTGAGTACCCGAAAAGTGGATGTAATGTATTTATGTTGGAGCGTAGAAATTGGTGGTATCAATTTCAGGTTTTATACCGGGCATGTTTCGGGAATATTAATTTCATATTTATTCTGGACACACTACATTATATATATATATATATATATATATATATATATATATATATATATATATATATATATATATATATATATATATGTATATATATATATATACACACTATGTGTGTGCTTGTATATACACATATATACATACATACATATCTATATAGACATGCGTATGTAAGTGTGTGTATGTATTTGAAATAGCCACAATTACCTCTTAACTTCTCGCTTTCCATACGCGTTTTTTTTATATGCCCATCACCACGAGGCTTTAACAACAATAATAATAAAAAATATTCTAACTCAGTAGTAGGATTCGAACCCTCACACCCGATATGCAGGGTAAAATTACGTTTAACCATTTGGCCACGATGGAGGTTAACCCATTCCTGCTCATGCACAGAAGTGTCTGTCGATATGAAATACATTTCGCCGGAGCTGGAATTGACACTCACCATCATAGCATTGCATTTTACGTTTGTTGATTTTTAGGCTGAAATAAATGTATAGAATCTACTGGTAACATTTTTTTCTAGATAGACCGTACATGGATTTGTACTAGCCACAGTGACCACTTAACCTTTCGATTTCTTCACTCTATTGATACGCTCACTACTACGACACCTTGGAACCCAAATAATGAAAATGTGACATACCGTGCTTGGGTTCCGTTTTCACCGTTTGTCTCTTCATTTGGGTTCTAGGCTCGTTGTGCTGAGCGTGTATCCAAAAATGCAAAGAACGAGAAGTGGCCGTCACTTGCACGTATATATTTGGTAAAAAGTTATCAGGGGTTTATCTGTCTGTTTCTCTTAAATGCATACACACACACACACACACACACACACACACACACACATATATATATATATATATATATATATATATATATATATATATATATATATATATATATATATATATATAATATATATATATATATATATATATATATATATATATATATATATACAGTATTTACATATGTATATATATATATATATATATATATATATATATATATATATATATATATATATATATGTATATATATATATATATATATATATATATATATATATATATATATACATATAGTGTAATCATGAAGCTACAAATGTCGCTTAATATCAAATTCACGCTACCTCGGGAATATCTCCGATGGAGAATTGTCACCGAAGGGGAATTTATATGTGATAAATGAATTGGTATCGTCGGGACACGAACCCTTGACACGAAACCTATTCAGCGACTCCAGTAGACGCTACCCACTGAGCTTCATGATTGTATATAAATCACGGTGTGATAAAAAAAATTCATATATATTGTGTGTATGTATGAGTGCGTGTGTGTATCTGTGGCTGTGTGTGTATGCGCGCTTGTGCACAAACCATGTGTATGAGCGTCCTTAAATAGACATGAAAGTAATTTCGTATTACAGACTCGTTTGAAAAATCTAACTTCATATTTGTTCCAAGTATATTTGTAGGGCGACAGGAAGGGGTGAACGGGAGTGTACAGGGCGGAAAATGACTACCATTGGGAATCACAGAACACTGGTGATTGTTCTCTTTCGAATTACTGAAGATTAACAATCGCTGACTACATGAATTCTTAGATGGTGGAGTATCACCTACTTTAGGATTTGTGGAATACTGAATACTTCGTCAGCTTCCTGATGTAATTGTAGAAAATCGTTGTATAAGATAAAATTGTCAGAGATGGTGATGCTCGTTTACTCCGTACGTTAATTGATACATAGAAGATGCACCCTAGAGTTACCGGACCATTGTTCTGTGGCTATTTCATTAATGAAAGAATCATATAACGTTAGGCCGTAATGCGGTGTAATTCGGTACTACAGTGGCTAAAATAAAATCTGATGAATTGTGATAAATTTGTTCAGCTGTTAATCATTTATTGAAATCAGTTTTAGAAGCAACCTTTGGAAACTCTTGTGAACCACTCGGTGTTGGGAACCGCAAGACCACAAGCACGTTTATCAAAGAGCTGAAATAAAGATTATTAGAAGTAATTAAAGTATTTCTTCCATCTGTTAAAAATAAAAAAGAATAATTCTACACTTATATATGTAATGCAATGAAATATTTCATACTGGTTTTGTGCTAAATGTTGTGAAGTTTATGATTTTATTAGATTTAGTTTGTGTGTTTATGCTAAGAGTTGTCTAATATGAAGGTCCTTATAATTTTTTATTTCAAAATTTGCAGCATATGAAAGAAAAAGCTATTCTTTTTGTTTGACAGATTTTGTATATGACTGCTTTTGTTCTTCATAGAATAAGAAAGCGTTTGCCATTATCTTACTTTATGAATTTGTAGAGTGTGATATTTGTATGAATTTGTAGAGTGTGATATTTGTATGAATTTGTAGAGTGTGATATTTGTATGACATGGTGACATTTGTTCGTCTGACGCTTACGAAAATTGTAATAAAACAGCCCCGTATGTCAGGATGTACTCTTGCCAAATCCAGGAATTACTGCGCGGCAGGAAAAAGAACCGAGCCTACCTTTCACGAAAATACCGTGATGCACTTAACTTTGGAATCTTCAGGACAAACTCAATAATCCTGACAAATTCAGCTCCTGGCTAACCGCCCAACCCCCCCATTCCTTCCCCCCTTACTCACATACTTCCCTTCCTCCTCCGCCTCCTATGGTAGTCTCACTTCCCTACCCGTTCAGATCTCCCACCCCTCTTCCTTTCCTCCCCTATGATGATGCGTCTTCTAAGTCTCCCTTTCTCCATCCTCCCCACTCTTTGACACCCATCCCCTGTCCCCCCGTCACTGCTATTATTCTCCCTCCATCCGACAGCGCGTCTCCCCTACCCTTCTCCCCTTCTTCCCCCTTTCTCCTTCTACCTCCCCTCCCTCCCTCCTTCCTCTCCTCCTCTCCATCCATTCCTCCTATCTTACGCGCATTAAGTTTTAAATCTCATTTCTTACATTCTAAGTTTTTATTCTCCTTAGGAATTTGGATCCGGAGAGAAAAAGATGGGTTTGTATAACTTGGAATAGGAATAGGATTGGCGAATATGAGGCGCCTCGAGAAAATGTAAAGAAAAATATCGTTCTTCAGTGCTGAGAAATTATTTGTTCCAAGGATGATATTTTATTGGTGTGTTGTGATAGATTTTTAGTTTTCTGTAAAAGAAAACTATTGAGATTGTCTATCCGTCCGCCCTCAGATCTTAGAAACTACTCAGGCTAGAGGGCTGCAAATTGGTATGTTGATCACCCACCCTCCAATCATCGAACATACCAAATTGCAACCCTCTAGCCTCAGCAGTTTTTGTCTTATTTAAGGCTAAAGTTAGCCATAATCGTGCTTCTGGCACCGCTATAGGTGCCAACAACACAGGCCACCACTGGGCTGTGGCTGAGAGTTTCATGGGACGTGGATGAGAGTTTCATATAGTATTATACGCTGTACAGAAACTCGACTGCGCCGAAGAAACATCGGCGCATTTTTTACTTATTTCTCAAATTAAAAGACATTTGGATTTTTATAAACAAAGCTCCTGTTATTTTTAAGGGAATGTTTGTTACAATTGGTTATGGATATCAAACATGAGGTTATTTTGAGAGAATGTATGTTAGAACTTCTCTGGTTAATAAACATTCCCTTGTTTTAATAGTCACAAATATTAATATATTTTTCTTCTTGCCATTCAATGTTTGTGTATCTAAACGTTAACTATTTACTCGGTGGAAAACGTTATTTCGTCTGTTATAATTGCAGTTGTTTTTTTTAACTTTATTCCTTTGTGCATGTCCAGATGATTACTATTATTTTTAACTTTGTTGCCCCTGTACATATCCTGTACTGAAGAGTGACCCGAAAGTCCGTTGTTTACACATAACGCCAATAGTCAAGAAATAACATCAGTTTCGTATTGTTATTTTAATGTGAAACGACTGTGTAATATGATGACGTGTTTACTCTCGTATTTATTTGTTTATTTAATCGAAGAGGAGCGCGAATTAAATTACTTCCAGCGTGTTCATCATGCACAAAGTTTTTGTTGATACATTACGTTTCAGTAATAAGGGCTCTCCGTTTCAATAATAAGGGCTCTCTCTCTCTCTCTCTCTCTCTCTCTCTCTCTCATACACAATATCACTCTCTCTCATTATGGTAGGATTTAGGAAAACTATGCATTGAGATTTGTCCATATTATTATTATTATTATTATTATTATTATTATTATTATTATTATTATTATTATTATTGAGATTTGTGCATATTATTATTATTATTATATTATTATTATTATTATTAGTGTAGTTGCTGTTGTTGTTGTTGTTGTTGTTGCATAAAAGGCCATAGTCTTCAGTTGTCCTGCATTGAAATGATGTGATTGTTTTCGACTGAAGTATGCAGACCTGCGCACGGTCAACGGATCTGTAGTTTTTCAGAACCTTGTCAGAAGCGCGTGGTTTTCGTCACCTTGTGCCATCGCGCCGCCTCTCTTTAAACCCAGTAGCCAATACTGGTGGCGAAACTAAAGTCGCTCGTGTTCGTGCCCGCTTGGCACCGACCCAAAGAACACGCCGCCTTCAATTTCGCCACAAATCTTGACTGTTGCACGTCAAGTTTGACTGCAAGAAGCTCCAAAGTTGCTAGAACACGGGTTCGGGTGACACCACCGTCAGTTTAATGAAAAAGCTGATTGGCGATGTTTCTCTCGTCATTAGATTTCTTAATTATCTGCTCAGACTGATCCGCATTGAAATTGTGGTTCATCATCGTCTGTTCATCGGAGGAAGTTGGTGGTGTAATAAAAATTGGCCATCAGTGGAGAGGTTTTCTAGGTATTCCGGCATCATGACAATAAAAGTTAAAGGCTAGGCAAGGAGAAGAGAATTTTAGGAGGCAAAAGGAATTTTTTCCTGTAAACGTTTATGGTGTTAGTCCATCTATTTGCCTTTTTGTGTAATGTTATTGCATTTTCAGTTTTGTATCGTGTGTCTGTAATATTTTTTTCAGACTTGATTGATAGTTTTTTTTTATGCTTAGGTGGGAAACCAGTCTACCTTCACGAGGCTTGCCTCAGAGAGAGAGAGAGAGAGATAAATAAACACATATTATATATATATTATATCTCTATCTATCTATCTATCTATCTATATATATATATATATATATATATATATATATATATATATATATATATATATATATATATATATATATATATATATCCTGGTTTAGATTTGCTTTATGAAATCAAATACAGAAATCAAACTATGTCGGCTGAGCAAACAGAAGAAATGATGAACAAACACCGGGATTTTAGGCTTAAACCCAGGCACTGGTACCTCCAGCTTCATTCAGCTCCACTGGCAAGAAAAAAAAAGCGATAAACGTTTCGAACTAAATCTTTGATCTTGGAGGAATGTTACTTTCATCTTAGATAAGATATTTTTCTGAATGTCCTTAGACGTACTTACCCACCTGCTCTGTTGGATTTTGGGCCTTCATTCATAACCCTTCGCCGCCTGAACCAGGTCGCTAAAGTTCATTGCAAGATTCAGCTAGTACTTGGTGCCTTCTACATTTCTTGCAGGACCATTTATTTTTAAGTCTGATGACCACGTAAGTTAATTAAACGTCATTTTGCTGAATGCACAAGGCTTAGAATTTAGATTTTAGAAGATCACTCGGGATGTGGCTATATTTATTCACCCTGTCAAAATTAATCTTATTGGAGGACCAAGGTGGAGCTTTTCTCAGACGATAGATACAGCGTGTCCGAACAGTCTGGAACCACCTGTCGAAATTTTAACTCTTGTCTCGTTCCTGATTTTTGGAAACCCTGTAGAGTGGCCTTGTAGTAGCAGTTTATTTACTTTTATTTTAATTGTTTGTTATGTAACGACATTTTTAGCATGATGTACGGTATGTGTGTACAGTGTAAATAGTTTGGAAGAAGTGCCAAAGACCGAACACTGGAGATGGCAGAAGAGACCCAGTTGATTAGATGGTGTTACTTCTATAGGAGATGAGGAGGATGTTGGAGCAGTAGTATTAGTAGTAGCAGTAGTAGTGGTAGTAGTATAACATTAACGAAAATTAGATACCTATCTGAGGTATAATCCGATCAGTCTTATAGCATTGAGCTTTGTGGGCCTCTTTTTTTTTTTATTTAATTTGATCTGTTATGGGATTCAGTTAGTTCAGAAAAAATCTTCATACGGTAGACTTCTTGAACTTAAAGGTTTTACACTTAGTATGGTGGAAATTTCGTTTTGTATTTTTGCAATAAATCATTATAGAAAAAAACTATCAGAATTTCTCCCTATATCAGCGACTCACTTCTCCGTGCTCTTTTCAGATGCTCTGTACTCTGTTTCTGTCCACTTCTTTTCCCTCTCTTTCTCTTTTTCTTGCTCTTTGCTGTTTCCTGTAGTACGGTATATTCTATTCCTTTCGGCAGCGGTATCAATTGTCCATTTCCAATCGAATTCGCCTTTGTCTTCCGTCAGATGTGATTTTAAGTCGCGCCGAATTTGTAAAGGTTTCCAGTGGGGACGTTGTTTATCCCCGTCTATTTCCAGGGCGATTCTGGAGCCATACGGAAGGGCAATTCTCCGTTATATTTCTTCCTTTCTCTTATTTTCTTTTTGTGCATCGAATTTTTCTACCTGATTTTGACGGTACCACATTAAGCAATACCTTTTGTTTTTCCTGCTGGATATTTTATTTTTTAACAGGTTTAGGTTTTGCCTTTTATTTTTACTGCTCTTTTTTTCCTCATGCTAGGTTTAAGCAGAATACATTCTTTCATGCGCTGGGTTTTGTTCACTGGATTTTTTTTTCTTTACAAGTTTAGGTACTACCCTTTCATTTTTAACCTGGTTTAGGGGACAAGTATTTTAGCTGTACTGAATTTTGTGACAAGGCTTAGGCAGCAACTGTTTTTTTTCCTCTGCGTAATTTTTTTAAATTGCTCTGGGAATTTTTTTCCTCAATTAATGGGGTAACCCTTGATTGATTTCCTTACCAGGTAATTGAGCCTCATGGTTTAATACCCCTGTTTTTTATCCATCTGGATATTTTTATCCAGATTTGTTTAGCTGATATTTTTAACCAGGTTGTTAGGCTGCTGTACAGGAAATATGGTGCATGAAATGTTTAATCTGAAGTAACTGATTTTAAGTGCATGGGAAGCCTGGACAAAAAAGTGGAACAGCGAAAATGTTGCAAGTAAATATTAGGTAGATCGGTAGAGTAAAGGAATGTATGGGCAAAATTTACGGAAGTATTCGTTGATAGAATATATATATATACTATATATATATATATATATATATATATATATATATATATATATATATATATATATATATATATATATATATATATATATATATATATATATATATATATATATATATATATAGAAAAGAGTCTCTCTCTCTCTCTCTCTCTCTCTCTCTCTCTCTCTCTCTCTCTCTCTCTCTCTCTCTCTCTCTCTCTCTCTCAGAAAACAAACAAAACGACAAAATTCTGGCGTGCATTGTGATTTTTCTCCCCTTTCAGAAATCCTCCATTCATTTCCATTGTTACTCGAAGATTCACAGCCTGGAGATTTCACTATCCTGCACCGGTTGGCAAAGAATGGGGAAAAACACTCGGAGGTGATAGTGCCCAAGAGGGCATTTACCTGGATTTGTACAACCACTTTACTCTATCTTCGAGGATTAGAGATCGCTTGTGCGGCGCTGTTTTTCCCATTGGTGGAGCCGTTCAGTTCTGGTGGGTAGAGGGCGAGGGATTTACAAATGCAAGTAATTCCATAACACTCTTGAATGTTTCCTTTTATGTATATCTACCGCTGTCGAGGAGATAAGGCCTTCGGGTTGTCATTTTATTGTTTATCTGTTAGCAGGTTAGTTTTGACGATTTATTTTGCCAAAGAAACTACGCTGGCCCTACATCTACATTCACCATAAGTTTATCACATGGAGGGGATTCCACGGTCGGTATTCGCCAAAATTTTATTACGTGGAGGAGATTCCACGATCGATATTCGCCAAAAGGTTATCACAAGGAGTGGATTCTAAGATCGATATTCGCCAAAAGTTTATCACAAGGAGGGGATTCTACGATCGATATTCGCCAAAAGTTTTTCACATGGAGTGGATTCTACGATCGATATTCGCCAAAAGTTTATCATATGGAGAAGATTCCACGATCGACATTCACCAAAATTTTATCATAAGGAGAAGATTCCACGATCGATATTCACCAAAAGTTTATCATATGGAGAAGATTCTATTTCTAGGTCTTGTTACTTAACAATTTTTTCTCTTTCTTTCATATCTACTTTGGTGTCCCATAGTACTGCGACATCAGTGAGTAATACTTTTCTTCTTGATTCTGTTAATCAGCGACAAGTCTGGTCTATTGGCACGTATCACCCAATTTGTTCTGATACCATAGTCCCAGAGGACCTTTGCGTGATCGTTTTCTATCACTCCCTCAGGTTGGTGTTCGTATCACTTATTACTTCAAGCTAGCTGGTGTTTCTTGCACAGGCACCGGTGGAGGTTTGCTGGGTCTTAGGTCTTGATCTTGTGCGCTGTTAGCATTCCCTCTCTTTCCTTCTTGAGTTCCCCAGTTCTTTAGTCTGTCTCATGTACTGCCCGTGCATTGGTTTGCTGTGCCACTCCCATTTTATGTTTTTCATTCTCCTGTCTCTGTATATTTCTGGGTCTTCTACTTTATCAGTCCTTCTTCCCATACACCCAGTCATTCATTTCCTGGTTTTCAGAGTATTTGCCCCAGTGCAGTGCTCTGCTCTCGACGGTGTGGCGCAGTCCTCTATGCTTAGACCTCCTCCCCTTCCATGTTATTATAGTCTGTCTGTATTTGCTCTTGGGGTGTAGTGCTTTTGTATCGTCATGTGTTTCCCTAGTTTGCCAGGTTTATGCTGAGGTTCATCCTCCGTCCGTCACTACTTCCCCGCTGTATCCTGAGTTACTGGTACTGCCCATGTGTTTATGGCTTTCATGTTTCTATCGTTGACTTGAGCTCGAGTATCACAGCCTAAGTCTCTGCATATATTCTTTTCCTGATCATATCCTTATCTCTTGGTGATTTATATCCTCTCAAATCTCATTACTTCCAGGTATTTTATCCGGTCTCATCTATGCAGTTATATATTCCTGTCGGGTATCTTTATCCTTCAGTCCTTGTCACTGCGTTTTTGTATGTCACTGCCAAGGCGCACTTTTCTTATTCAAACACCATCCTGATGTCCCCAGATACAATTTCTTACAGTTTGCAGCTTAGGCATCTATTTTCGATTCTTACCATACAGCTTGATGTCGTCCATGAACATCAGATGGTTATTTCTATTGCTATTTCTGATTGGTACCAGCATCCATCTTCTGCAGTACTTTGTCATGGGAATCATGGCTCCACATGAAGAGTATTAGGGACAAAGAGTCCTGAAAGATTCCTCTCTGATGTTAACCTCTGCTAGTCTTATCCCCAGAGCTTGTAAGTACGTGTTCAGTTGCGCATTGTATTTTAGGGTTGATGGATGGTGCTTTCCTCTGCCCCATATATTTTCAGGCATTATATTAGCTACGCTCAGTGTTATCATGTCAGAGAAACTTTTATAGTCAATCCATTCCATGTGCTAGAGTTGGTATTTCCTTCTCTTACTATTCTTCATTACCATTTTGTCTATCAGGAGCTGGTCTTTTGTGGCCCTGCACTTCCTTCTGCAGCCTTTCTGTTGGTGGAGGATGGTGTTTGTATCCTCTAGGTAGTTGCTTAGCTTTTCACTGATGATACTTGTTGTTGTTGTTGTTGTTATATTAGTTTTAACAGTAGATGTCACAACAATAGCTTCTTTTATTGGATCCTTGAACGAAATTTTATTGGCTGACAGTATGCAGGACGGTTGTGTTGAGAATGCTTCAACATTATGGCTGCTGATATTAGAATTGGTGTCGGCATAAGTTTGAAATAAGTACGCAGTATTTCGTGTGGTTTGCTTCTTCTTATGGTGCATTGCACATATAATTGTTCCATTAGTACTTTGTTATATGCTCTGTTAAGAAAGCTGTTTCTTCATCGGTGAATTTGTTTCTGTTTTTGGGGGCCGCCGATGATTTACAGCCACAACAAATTCGGTAACACTTATCATGCTTTGTATGTGTGGGTTGGTGGAAGTTGGGATTAGTTTCATTTAGAAATTTTCTTGAGAGAGAGAGAGAGAGAGAGAGAGAGAACGAAACACTTAGCCTGCTTGGCTTCTCTCTCTCTCTCTCTCTCTCTCTCTCTCTCTCTCTCTCTCTCTCTCTCTCTCACACAAACACACACACGCACACACGGCCATAGTGGTTTTTCTTTATTTTACAAAGAAGATAGTGTAACTGCATTCACCTATAATTTATATTACACACGCATGCAAGAGCGCAAGACATTTATTTTTCACTTAGATGGGAAATGAAGCAAAAATACTGGCCCACAGAATAAGAGTGTAAGTGCAATTAAATCCGTGGTCAAAAACTCTGGAACAAACACAACCATGGCCTTTATCATTGTTTTCCTTTACAAAGAAAGAGAGATAATGAATGTGAGAGTAATTTGTTATTCAGTTTTTATTTCAGACGCACATAGAGCGAGCGCGTGAGTTGTTTAGGAATAAGAAGTAGAAGCGAATAATTTAGGTAATGACCCTTGCATTGAACGGAGGGGGGATACCTTTCTGCAGGGACCCATTGCAAGCAGTTGGCTCAGAGGGAAATGGTGGCATGACAGTTTCTACACCAACTCATGACATCGGTTGCATATAATTGTCATTTTTGTACTGTTGCTGCATTACCGTTGCCTCAGATTTCTCTGAGGTGTATTGATTTTTTTTGTCACGATATACGTGTTTTAATTGTTTCTTTGTTATTCATTAGTTATTATCTTTTATTTTGTCTTTTCTCATTTGAACTTTTTTTTTTATGGTAGCTTGCCTTTAAACTTTGTGGGTCGGTTCTGAAATATTTAGGTTTCACAGAAACCGACTAGTTAAAAGAAATGTCGAGTGCAAATAAAATAACCAGCATTACGGTTTCTCATATGGTGGAATGTGAAGCGTTTATAAACTCATGTAAACCTGTACGTATCTGCATTGTCCCTGTATCTCTGCGAGCTGTCAAGGGTGAGCACAGTACTCGAACTGTAGTTTTAGTAGACGTTGTCTTGTTTGAGGAAATTGTCATTGGATGATGTGTGTACTAGCGAATATAATTTCTTACATTTATTTCCTTGGTGAATTTGTATTGTTTTGTTTAGTATCCTGAAGTATAAAATGCAAATTAAATCTTTATATTTTTTGTATAACTAGTTTACGAGAAACGGGCCTCATGTTTAACGATCACAAAAGAGAATGTCATTACAAAATTCCTTTGATAGTGCCGTAATTTTTTAAGGGACTGGTATACTATTTTATTTAAATTTCCTTAGTTAACCTATTGTCTAGCCACAATATTGTATTGCGTTCTGTAGGAGCTCGCTAAGCAAGCTAAAGGCATGTTTGGTTTGATGAAATTGAACGCACGATCGTTTTGAATAATAATGTTGAAATGTATAAGCAAAATTCGTACTTCAAAAAGACTATTTTCAGTTTTTCTGGCAAATGAATTACGAGAAATGTACTGTATGTTCTTCATTGTTTTAATTTTGTAATTTTGTCTGAAGAATGCGTTTAGAAGGACATCCACTAATGATAAGCTGGTAAAATGAGAGAGAGAGAGAATTTTAGCAATTATTTAAAAGTATCACATTCCACACGATTACATTAATTTGGAATGAGAAAAGTAAGAATAAAATTTGAGAGAGAGAGAGAAAAAAAAATATTGAAATATATTTCGGTCCAAGCGTTTACCGGAAATTTGAAATAGAAATTAACAAGAATAAAGTTTCAGAGAGAGAGAGAGATTAAAAGAAATATTTAAAAATGTCATGGTCCACGCGTTTACGAAAGAATTAAATGGGAAAAGCAAGAATGAAGTTTCAGAGAGAGAGAGAGAGAGAGAGAGAGAGAGAAATTTCAACAAGTATTTAAAAACATGCAGTTCATAATGATTACAATAATTTGGTAAATGGGAAAAGCAAGAATGAAGTTTCAGAGAGAGAGAGAGAGAGAGAGAGAGAGAGAGAGAGAGAGAGAGAGGAGAGAAATTTCAACAAGTTTTTAAAAACATCACAGTTCACACGATTTACAATAAATAATTTGGTAAATGGGAAAAGAAAGAATGAAGTTTCACAGAGAGAGAGAGAGAGAGAGAGAGAGAGAGAGAGAGAGAGAGAGAGAGAGAGACCCTGTTGACTTGAGTAATTGCAACCCATAGCAGTGCTGATCGGGAAGAGGATGCTGTGCTTGAATTCCTGGCGGCTGCTAGTTGTTCTTTGGTGGAACCGTTCCTTACATGGCGCTGTCAGGTAGCTCCTGTGCTGTTCCTCGTGTTCCTTTACAACCCCCTGAGGTCCTTCCGAAAATTATTACTCCCAGACCAGTGGTACAGATAGCTGTTGATGCTTTATAATTGCATGTAGATTGGAATATATATATTGCTTTATAATTACATTTAGACTGGAATATATATATATATGTGTGTTTGTGTGTGTGTGTGTGTATATATATATATATATATATATATATATATATATATATACATATATATATATATATATATATATATATATATATATATATATAAAGTTTAAATATATTCTATTATTGTCTGTTCACGCTTTCTTGATATTAAGTTTCTAACGTTCATTCAGGCCAATTTGGAAATACCGTAGATGCAAGAAGCGTGGGCGCGCTTGCGCGAATCATGTCTGAAGGGTAACGCGCGCAATACTGGTGTGTACAATCGAATTACTGTTCCCTCTTTGAAATTTAGAACGTCCCCTAATTTATGCATACTGCAAATTAATTGCTTCATTTTCTTTTCGCGAGGGTAATAGCTTTCTGGGCAGCTGTAACGCTGTAACGGGTTGCTTGTAACGCTGTGATGGAAAAAGAGGGTGGAAGGGAGATGGAGAGCCCGAACAAATTCGCATTTTTGTACTCGACGGGAAATTTCACAGACAAAGGAGGGATCTGTTATTTATATATTGGCGGATGAATGGTTCCGTGTTTATTTTATATTAATTCATGTGTTTTTTTTTTAATTTTCTTTTTAATTTTTCTGAATTTGGACACTTATAATGGCGGTGTTCTTAGTTCATTGGTTTTTTTTTTCTTGCTCTTTAACAACAGGAATAATAATTAAGATGAATGTAATACTCAGAGGACAAACCATCTTGTCTTTTTTTTCTCTTTTTTTTTTTTGAGATAATTCACTTGAGTTGGAAAATCCTTTTGATTCTCGCAGCCTTGGAAGACTTTCGCTGGGTATTTGTAATAAATACATTTCAGATATGCTTATATGCATGTATGCATATTGCATATTTACATAATATGACTTTGACGAATTTCTATTCATATTATTCGGAACATGCTTTTATGCGTATATATTGGTGTTGACCGTTGATGGAAACAAAAGGGGAAGCGAGCCGCGGATTATCATCACCAATCATTTTCTTGGTTATCCTTTATTATAGTGATTAAGGTGGGTTATAAAGCATCCTCCAGAGATCTTACTTCTCCGTGAAGGACAGTTGCTTTTGCTGTCGGCCTTCATGTATAGAAACTGTGTTGGTATTATTTGACAGCTTGTAGTTGTGCGGTTTATAAGCTTCTTCCGGGATGACTGTACGCCAGTTATTTTCTTCAGGCATCCAGGCAGTCAGAATGAAAACGATTTCAAACTTGTTTTTGAATAAATTTTGTAACAAGTTATACATTGTTTATTTAGTTGATAATTAACGCAAGTTTTATAGTTTTGCCTTCCATTATTAGCCAGCTCATAATAATGAATTAATCAGTCGGCCGGCGTCACCAGATTAACGGTAACCAATCAGTCAGCGACCTTAAAACTCGTCCGGACTCGGTATTTTTCGAGGCTACGGCTGTGAAAGAGACGGAGCCTAAGACACTTCAAATAATTTCCCCCTTTAATAATTTCACTTTAATTTCCGATAATCAGAATGAGAAATTTTGAAGTCATGAGTTGCTCCGCCTCTCAAGTAATTAGGAATCCGAAACTTCGGAGCTTCCCTTTTTTCTCAACGTTCGAAAAACGAATATTTTTTTATTTTTTTTATTTTCCAATAATCAGGATTAAGACTATTGGCCTCGTAATTTCTGTTCATCTCAAATAATTAGAATTCGAAGTTAAGTTTTAGGTCTTCGTCTGAAAAGGTTTTAGAAGATTTCTTTATAAAAGGACTTCGGAACGCAGGTCGAATAGCCTGTATGTTATAGGGGCTTACATTGTATGAAATTAAAAGTGCGCATGCGCTAGTACACGCGCTTCACACACGCATGCGCATGGTTGAGCGATATATGTCAAGCCCCACCAGGGATAGTTTCGAGGTCTGTTACCTGGAAAATCTTCTGATGTCTGTAATGACCTAACTAAATATTTACCAACCTGGCAGTTAGTCGAATTCGATAAATCGCAACTCTGGGAGAGAATATCATCAGAATAATTGAGTTATTTCCATTCCTTAGAAAATGCGGTTTTCATGAAGTTATCC
>NC_089752.1:14458000-14470500 GCF_040412425.1 Macrobrachium rosenbergii | reverse complement strand
GAATACGCAGATAATGCTTTTTTAATATAAGCTGAGACAGATAGTGTTAGTGTGGGATTTTTAAGCGGAACATAGTATTGTGAAAGCTATCGAAATAACTCTCATTCTTGCCCTATCGGCAGTCATTTTTGTTTAGAATTTACGCTACGACGTCGAATATCACTAGTTCTTCTGATATTTGCTTTGAGTAGAAATTTCAGTCAGCAAATTGTCGTTTAACCTGCCTTAGATGTTAAATTTTTATTGTTTTGGGGCTGAAGTGCCCCTCTCCCCTGTCTCTGGCTCAGGTATGAACTACACAGGAAAACGGCCATTTCGCTCACAAAATAACCTTCCATTCTGATGATCTTGATAATTATAAAGACTGACGTGGAAGTCCTGTAACTTGTTGGTAGAGGAAGACATTAGTGTTTAGTACCTTGTGATGAACTTTGCCATGTATCTCAAAATGTCGTTTTTCTTTAGTCCCTATAAAGTCGTTTTGGCGTGTGTCACGCTTACCTTGTCATTGTAGCTTTTACAAAGTTACGAGATGTCAGTCAAACTTCAGTCTTTTTACATTGGGGCATTCTAGTCAGTCTTTTCACTTGTGGGCATTCTGCTGGTGGCCTTTTTGCCTTCTTCCATGTAAGTGTATGCATACCAGTGAAGAATAATAGAAACAATTGGAAAAGCTGTTATGAAAAAACACTGGAGGAATTTGGTTTCCTGGCCCACTTAAACTTTTTCAAGCCTTTGGTTTTTTGGCAACTCAAGGCATTTTTAAGTCTCTTTGGAACCGAGGTCTTTTGGCTTTAAAGCCTTTGAAACAGTTTTTTATGACCAATTTGCCCAGTTAAGGTGACTCATGGCATTTAATTTGTTCGCTTTAGACAGTTGACTTGTGTAAAGTTACTGATTTGACTTTAAAATTCATGATACAAAACGAAAATAGTCATAAACTACAATTTTCATTGTTATTAGTCTCCCAAACGATAGCTGAAGTACCTAAAGCTAATTTAGTCTTTCAGAAATAAATTTATTAGACAGTTTTTCGTTTTAATGGCTTTTTTTTTTAATTAGGCCGTGAAAATAGATGAGTCAAGCCTGTGTTTCACTGCCCTACTCTTGTGGTGCCTGGAACTAAGAGACACTGATTTTATGACCTGTGCAGTGACGGAGCGATGAGACATTCAAAATCTTTCATTATTCTCTGTAACTTCTGTGAATTATCACCGAGTTGCCCTACCATTTTCCGTACCTAGGCGATTTCGCTCGCGGTCTCGTCACCGATTGTTTGCAAATTTTGATAGACTGGAGTAATAAAAAGAAGTTGGACAGCCCAGTGAGAAAAGCACAGCATCAGTGACCTGAAGGCACACTACAGTGTACATCAGTACTGCCAGTAGTACACTGCACAAGGCGCATTATAGGCCGTACGCCCTAAGGGTGGCTTCATCCATAAAAATATTAATATAAAAAAATTGTAGAACGTGCGCGCTGCTGCAAATGCAACCTTGACTATGCAACTGACGGCGTTGCCCACTCGGTTAAATCGGAGGAAAATTAAATTTGAATCATATAATTTGATCCTTTTCGGGCTCTTGGAGGAGAAAAGAAGAGTTAATGTCGGATAATTAGTAGTGTAATGATATTATGATGTGAAATGGAATTCTTTGCTCTTTTAGAATAGGGATTCATAATTTTCTTACATGAAGATAATTTTTTATATCTATATTATATAATTATTATATATATATATATATATATATATATATATATATATATATATATATATATATATATATATATATATATATATATATATATATATAGATAGAGGAGAGAGATTATGTGTATATGTTTATATGTATTTATAGTTATATATAATATATATATATATATATATTATAGAGTGATTATGTGTATATGAATACATGTATATATCTATAGTATACAGTATATACCTCCCTTGATGGCAGTGTAGTTTAAGGCGTCACTGTAGTCCTGAGTTCTTGTTCTTCCTTGGTTCGAGCCCACCAGACGACGAACTTATTATCAGCTAAAAAAACTCCCCTTTGGTTAACATATATGAAAACATAATATTTCCGAGGTAGAGCGAATTGGATATTAAAGGATATTTGTAGCTTAATGCTTGTATATGAATCACGGTGATGTGATGAAATTCATTCATATATGTACGGTATATATATGTGTATATATGTATGTGTGTGTATCAGTGCGATTATAATACTCCCAGTTTTCAGTATGATATTCTTTGTACGGCATGACGAAGAGTATATTTGCAGAAGGGATGAAACAGAGACGTGCACATCCGAACACTCATATACTGTATACACGGCGGCGCACACGTTCGCGCGCGCCCACGCAACAACGCCCGCATCTCGTGTGTGTGCGTTAACGCCTGTCTTGTTCCGACGCCTCCAGGAATGCAATTTGGTCCCGTGTCCCCTCCCGTGAGCTGTACAGTGTGTTCTCACCCGTGGATATTTCTCTCTCTCTCTCTCTCTCTCTCTCTCTCTCTCTCTCTCTCTCTCTCTCTCTCTCTCTCTCTCTCATATGTGAACTATTTTCTGTTTCTGGGTTTCTAATAATATATATCTGTACTTAAACGTGTACAATAGCAACACGCACACACACACACACACACACACACACACACACACACACACACACACACATATATATATATATATATATATATATATATATATATATATACAGTATATATGTATGTATGTATATATATATATGTCATACATATATATATATATATATATATATATATATATATATATATATATGTGTGTGTGTGTGTGTGTGTGTGTGTGTGTGTGTATGTATTTGTTTGTTATAGACACAATAACCTCTAAACTTCTGGTTTCTTCACCATTTGTCATGACAAAATGTCGATAAATCAGGAAGTTTAGAAGTCGTTGCAGGCACTGTGTGTGTGTATATATATATATATATATATATATATATATATATATATATATATATATATATATATATACATATATATATATATATATATATATATATATATATATATATATATACATATATATATATATATGTATATATATATATATATGTGTGTATGTGTGTATGTGTGTGTGTATAATTATATATATATTATATGTGTATATATATACTGTATACATATATATTATAAATATATATTTATATATCAGTTATAAGTCCTCTTGAGTATAAATTATTCCCAAAGGACATTCCATTCGATATTAAAAGATAATCATTAAAGCAACTCCTGGATAAGTGTACAAGTATATATTTATGTTAACATATATATAAGTAAATACATATACTGTATATATCTATCTATCTATCTATATATATATATATATATATATATATATATATATATATATTATGGATAATTATACATTTTTATATTCATGTAAGTAAGCAAGGACACCATGTAACATACCTAAAAGTATATGTACGTTATGTGTTGTTTTAAGGCAGCTCAGAGTATTTGCCACTCCTTGCGTGATACTTGAGACGCCAAGCTTCTCTCTTTGGCCTTGTATACTGTTTTTTGAAATGCAATTTACTGTGATTGCTGTTTTCCGTATAAATTTGAGCTTATTTCTTGAATATAATGAAATGTGATATTGCTGAATTCAGGTTATGAAGCATGCCTTTTAAGTTATTTGTCGTTTGTAATTTCTATTAGTGACCTTCACGTATGTCTTATATTTCAGCAAATCTAGCTCCTATTAGTAATTTACTTTTAATAGGATGACACAGTGCTTAATTAGTTCACGTCTTATATATATATATATATATATATATATATATATATATATAATTTATATACATACATGTACTTATGTATATGTACAGTATATACCGACATATATACACATTCATACGAATATACATACATATATACATATACACACATATGTGTGTGTGTATCATTGATGAATGTCTTTTATTATTTTTGTTTCATCCTATAAACTTCGTTCTCTCTCTCTCTCTCTCTCTCTCTCTCTCTCTCTCTCTCTCTCTCTCTCTCTCTCTCTCTACATCCTGGGCCCATATGGCCAAAAAAAAAGATTTAATTCGGCAACTTACTGAGTACATATTCCAATCGTAATACTAGTTCCCTTAAGAAGTAGCCAGTATTGGTAGATGGCAAGGATCTGTTACAAAAAGGACTCTCTCTCTCTCTCTCCTCTCTCTCTCTCTCTCTCTCTCTCTCTCTCTCTCTCTCTCTCTCTCTCTCTCTCTCTCTCTCTCTCTCTCTCTATGGTATAGTTCCTTTAATTTTTGTGGGGCTGGGAAAGAAAGAAAAGTCTTATTGCAATGGATGCGGTCATGTTTCAGTGGTTTTCACGTTCCTAAAGGAAGTGTAGGGAAAATTACTTAACTGGTTATAGCGTTTTTCTTTTACATTTTAGTCCGTGGTAAAAACCTCCACGATCCTTTTATAATGCTTTAGCATTTTTTTTTATTTATTTCATTAATTTAAATAGAAATTGTTCTTGCTTTTGTGTACAGGTGTATTTTTTTTTCAAGAAAGGCAGTTGGACTCATCACTTATAAATTTTTTTCTCTCCTTTGGCAATACTTGGTAACTAATGCCTTCTTTATTGGTGTGGGGGGGGGGGCGACCTATAAGTCTCGGTTTAATATGTATAATAATAAAGCAGAATGAATAAGGATAAAAGACGGTGGAGGAAAGAGAAGAGAGAATTGCAAGGACACGGATAAAGGGTACCGGTCTTATGATTTTATTGAAGCTGAAGACGCCACGCAAGTCGAAACCACTGAAAGCAGCTTCATTCTTATTGCATGATTCTGGAATCAGTAACTGGTAGTTTCATCTTAATTTTAGGGTAGCCAGATGGACTTTAACTCGTAAAATAGTAATGCTCATCTTAGTCTCTGTAGAATCGGAGAAACGTAACTTAGGAAGGTAATTAAGTCTAATGAAAACTAGATTGATAAATGAAATGTTTTGTATTCTTTGACTGACATTTATCGTGAGCTTGCGACTGTAATTCCGTCGACACTTCGACCTCCACGCTAAACTTTACTTAGATGTGAAGGTCATTTTGCTCGAGCATTCTTCAGTTGCTCTGTGTTTCCCAGTCTTGTACTCCCTGCACTTTCACTTTTGTTTTGCGGTGTACTTTTAGTTTGAGCGTCCATTTCCAGGCTGCCTTACATGCCAATTCTTTAACGTCCATGGGAAATGCCATATTTCCCGTTCCTTTTATTTCCAGAACTCATATAAGTATTTTCTTACAAGTATCAAAGAAACATAAATTCAAAGCTACTGTATCGAGTATCGTAATTTTTCTTTTTTTTTTCAAAATTTACAGGATATAGTAGCCTATCCATTTCCTTTATCGAACATTGTTGAAATTCCCAAAATTTTTAAGGACTAAGACACAAAGTGATTTGCGTTGACCTCACATGCTTGCTCGGACTTGGCAGATGAACAGAATACACAGTGTTAAAACGACTGGCACTTTTTACGGAAAGTGCCTGTGTATTGAATATGTGATCCAGGATCCACCAAATTGGTGCAACCACTGAGATAGCAGTTATTCATAGAATAACAGAGAGAGAGAGAGAGAGAGAGAGAGAGAGAGAGAGAGAGAGAGAGAGAGAGAGAGAGAATACAAAAAAACAGAATTATTTTGTTTATTATAAAGGTTATCTTATCACTGTTATTGGGTGATTAAAATTTTTTTTTTATTAAGATCGGAGTTCTTATAGTTCACGTGAAATATGAAATAAGCAAGCATTGGTCAGTAAGTAGCCCCATTCTATTGATAAGATAATGTTAAGAAAATCAGTCCATGATATTTTATTTCTCTCTCTCTCTCTCTCTCTCTCTCTCTCTCTCTCTCTCTCTCTCTCTCTCTCTCTCTCTCTCTCTAACACACAAAGCATACGTACATACAAATCTTCTATCCTAGTCATCTCGTTCTAAGCAGTTTCCGCAGAGGAGACCACTGCTTTCTGCTAATCCATAGTGTTTGTTCTGTGTTGTACATTTCAGCACCAGGGGAAGGTACCTAATAAAAATGGTCCACTTGACGTTTTTAATTCAGCTAGAAAGACGAAAAATCTGAAACAGCGGTGGAATTAAAAATAAAATGAATTAATCCCACTGCAGAGAAATGTAAATGACCAATGAACAGAAGGAAGGAAAAATCTTGTAATATTGTCGCTGGAAAAGTATGCAGAGAATGAAATAGGAAAAACAAAAAGGAAGGAAAAAAAAAGAGCAGGATTAAACAATATGCAAATGCGGTAATTTGAATTGCAAAACATCACACCCATCAAACAACAGTGAAATACGACGTTTAATAAATTTGCGTTGCGCTAAAGACTTGGGTTTTTGGATGCGATTCCTATTAACACCGACGAAAACACCTTTGGATGGAAAACACATGATGGTGACTGCTGGAATGCAGGACCCAAGTCTCTCAAGTTTCGTTTGTTTTGAAAAACCGAAATCGTGGGTTGTTTCGTGTTCTGTGCTGTTTAAGAGAGATAAAACCATGGTAAATTCTAAAAACCTTGATAAAATTTCGAAATCATGGTAATTTTTAAAAACCATGATAGAATTTAAAAATCATGGTGTATTTTAAAAACCATGATAAAATTTCGAAACCATGGTAAATTTTTAAAAAGCATGATAAAATTTACAAACCTTGGTAAATTTAAAAAAGGATGATAACTTTTAAAATCCATCATAAAGTTTTAAAAATTTGATAAATTTAAAAAACCAGAATTAGTTTTAAAAATCATGATAGTTTTAAAAGTCATGATCAATTTTAAAAACATGATAAATTTTGAAAACCAAGGTAAATTTTTAAAACCATGATAAATTTTAAAAACATGGTGAATTTTAAAACCATGATCAGTTTTGAAAACATGGTAAATTTTTAAAAACCACTGTAAATTTTATAAACCAGGGTACATTTTAAATACCATGATAAATTTTAAAAACCGATTGATCTAAAATTTTGAGTGAAATAAAAAAAAGAACTTTTCCAAAGAAAGGCATCCGTTTTGAAAGCTTCCGGTGGCTTTACCTTCTGGTTTCTAGCAAGTACTCGTAGGATAAAGTTGCTGCCCGATGGATGTTCAAGGGAAGTGTATGCCAGCGGCCTCTGTCTCTTCTTAGTGGTCACCCATCCAAGGCCTTACCGGCCCCGGCGGTACATAACTTCATTGCTTGAACAACCAGTAGTGTATTGAGTGGAAGTTTTGTGAACAGAGGAATTCATCTTTGATCCAGCATTTCAGGGATCAATGTATCACTGACTACTAAGATGGAAACTGACGTCTGGAATATGCATTTCTCTGAGCCGTTGTCTTATCTCTGTAAAATCCCCCTAGGTGGGTAGTGCCGTCATTGCACCTCACACAATGCACTGTAGGCATTACTTAAGGTTGTTTGCAACGTCCCTTCGGCTCCTAGCTGCAGCCTCTTTCATTCCTTTTACTGTACCTCGGTTCATATTCTCTTTTTTCCATCTCACATTCCACACTCATAACAGCTGCTTCATAGTACAATTGCGAGGTTTTCCTCACGTTATACTTTTCAAACCTTTTTACTGTCAATTTCCCTTTCAGCGGTGAATGATCTCATAGGTCCGAGCGCTTGGCCTTTGGCCTAAAGTTTATATTCCATTCCATTCGTAAAGAAACTTACCATCACGTAGCCCTTACAATCTCAGCCTCTATCCAATCCTTGAAGGGTCTATCCTCATCCCCTTTGGAAAAAAGTTAAGTATACCTTAGTTTAACCAGACCATTGAGCTGATTAACAGCTATCCTAGGACTGGCCCGAAGGATTAGATTTATTTTACGTGGCTAAGAACCAATTGGTTACCTAGTAACGGGACCTACAGCTTATTGTGGGATCCGAACCACATTATAGCGAGAAGTGAATTTCTGTCACCAGAAATAAATTCCTCTTATTCTTCATTGGCCGGTCGGAGTTCCGAACTCGAGACCAGCAGGGTGGTAGCTGAGAACGGAACCCACCCGCCCAACGAGGAACTTCATTCCCTTTGGAGGAACTGCTTTCTTTTGGTCTTGGTCGGCGCACTTTCGGCCTATAGAAATTCCTCCGCAGTATCCGCTCGGCCCCCAGCTGCAATGTTTTCCTCCTCTTACCTTATACGTCATCCCTTCGACCTCTTCCTATTGCCTGTTCAACTTATTTGAGGTAGCTCAAATTGCCAGCCCTCCATTAAGAACAAGGCTCTCGGCCGAGTCAGTTCCTCGTTGGGCGAGTCGGCAGAGTTGCTTCGGCTAGCACTCTGCTAGGCCCGAATTCGCGTCTCCCGCCGGGCAATGAAGAATTAGAGGAATTTATTTCTGGTGATAGAAATTCATTTCTCGTTATAATGTGGTTCGGATTCCACAATAGGTCCCGTTGCTAGGTAACTAGTTGGTTCTTAGCCAGTAAAATAAATCTAATCCTTCGGGCCAGCCCTAGGAGAGCTGTTAATCAGCTCAGTGGTCTGGTTAAACTAAGGTATACTTAACTTCTCGGCCGAGTCTTGATATGTAACTGCAGATTGCTTGCATGACACCCAACGTTTTTCAAAGGACATAATTATGATAATAGTAATTAATAGTGCTGTAATAAAAACAAGAGAATTATTATTTTTTGTTGCTAAAACCGTACTTTTGCATATTTACCAAAAGATTTGTTCAGCAGGAAAGATTTTTGTTGTTGTTGTTGAATCGGAAAAATGTTTTGTGCAAGCTCCCACGTGAAATAAAAATGTTGCATATTTGACTGTAATGTAAGAATATATTTTAAAGTCAGTTTTATGAATTTTTTTTTTATTCTTCGCGTGAAGGCTTCCGTAAAATCTGAAAAACTTATTATTATTAGGACTAGTTATTTTATATTCATTTTTCGTATATTGAAATTTGCTTGAAATTGTATCATGACGTACTTTTTTCTTTACTAATGAATTTAAGAGGATTATTGAGAAAACTCTTTCCAGTTTTCCAAGGCAAAATGTTACATTTTTCATGGTGGTCAGTTTGGAAAGACATTTTTCATGTTTAGGTTATATTGTATATATATATTATATATATATATATATATATATATATATATATATATATATATATATATATATATATATATATATATATATATATATAATGTATATATACTGTATATATATGTGTGTATAGATTTATAGATATTTAGATAGATTTAGATCTAGATAAAGATTCAGTATATATCTATATACATTACCGCTAGATGCGTTTTTTCCTTTTGAGGCGAGGGGATGCGGTTGTTAGCCCATGTCCCTTTTTATGCATGAATAAGTACAGGGAATAGAATTCAGTATTCTTGTTGCCTAGTAACTTTTTTTTTTATAAAAAGAGTGAAAGATCCCTCTCACTTGCGTGAGATGTAAATCGATTTTTATTTAAGTGACATGTACGTGAACGCTGAATCATCTGTGTAAGCGTGATCGCTGTTTGCGTCCATCATTTGATAGGTGCTATCAGCATGGTGTGTTGTCCGCACGCAGCTCTCTGTAATGGATATTTAACAAATGATTTTACGCTCTTTTTTTAATCTAATAATTATTTACAATTTTAATAAGGCTCTAAATAATCAAAATAATCCCTGATGTCTTTATCATCATCATCATCATCACTATTATCATCAGTAGCCTCACACCCAACCTACAATTACCATAATCTTGTGTCTGTATGTGCGTGTGTGAGAGAGAGAGAGAGAGAGAGAGAGAGAGAGAGAGAGAGAGGCGAAACAGATTTCGAGACTAAGGTGACTTACGGCGGCCGTAACTCGCGGTAACTGCTTCCCATCGACAGGTACCTCACATAGGTTTAGCGAAGTTAGAACTTCGGGCTATAACTTCAAGAAATAACTTCGAGGAATAACTCCACATTGAAGAGGTCGACATTCGGGCCTAATTTCACCCCGCGACGACTTGGTTCATTGCGCGGTGGCTGGTTTAAAGAATGAGTGGAGAGAGTAGTGTGTGTGTATGTGTGTGTGTGTCACTACAAATTTAATTGGTTATCCGGAAAACGCAAGTTATTATTATTATTATTATTATAATTATTATTATTATTATTATTATTATTATTATTGACCGAGGAGTGTTCAGGGACTGCACCTCCGGAAACCTAAGATTACTTCTTCTTCTTCTTCTTCTTCTTCTTCTTCTTCTTCTTCTTCTTCTTCTTCTTATTATTATTATTATTATTATTATTATTATTATTATTATTATTATTATTATTATTATTTGGGTAAGAATCGTTTGTGAACCCCTGGGAGACCAGTTAGGTCTTAAAAAAAAAATAACTTTAATCTTCCTAATTCACACAAGAAGCTTTTTAGAAAGCAGAGTAAGACGAGCCTTTTAGGCATACCGTTCATGTATATATATACGTATGTATATACGTATATATATATGTGTGTGTGTGTGTTTGTGTATGTATGTGTGTATATAATATAAAACAGGAGAAGATAGCTACAAGCCTACTCAACATATCCACATTGTTTAACAAATGGCCAACGTTTCGAGACCGAATCCTATTTGTAGGGAAAGAAAAAACATAATCATGAAAATTAATTGTGGCATATAATAATAAACCAGCGCTATTTAAAAGTTAATACAAATTACAGAGTAAGCTGTTCAGGCACTTAGGCTAAAACAAAGTGTAAATATTTATGTTGAGAAATTTGAGCCAAGAGTTAGGATAAGAGTTCTGCCGTAAAAATGCCTGAGCGTTGTATCAGAAGAGAAACCTCGTAGATCTCTCCTTTGTTGGTCATTTCTACAGTGAGGTTTGCCGCTAGGCATTGGTAGCGTTTTTAGATGAAACTATTGACTGCAGTTTAGTTTCGGAAGCCGCCTCTAGGGCGGTGGCTTTCTGCGTATTATGAAGCCCCAGCTAAATAGCAGGTGATCGTTTATTTGGGGGTTTCAGTGCAAGGAGGGATTGAGAACTGCATGCACGCTTAAATACACACAGTTCACCATTAAGCATGTAGGCATTACTTAAGATTGTTTGCAGCGTCCCTTCGACCCATAGGTGCAACCTCTTTCATTCCTTTTTACTGTGCCTCCGTTCATTCCTTCTTCCATCTTTCTTTTCACCCTCCCATAACAATTGTTTTATAGTGTCGAGGTTGCATTTTAAAACCTCCACCCTGTAGGGGGGTAGCGTCGTCAGTGCACCTCACGTGGTGCACTGTAGGCATTACTTAAGGGTCTTTGCAGCGTCCCTTCGGCCCCCTAGCTGCAACCTCTTTCATTCCATTTACTGTACCTCCATTCATATTCTCTTTCTTCCATCTGGCTTTCCACCCCCTTTAACGATTGTTTCATAGTGCAGCTGCGAGGTTTTCCTCCTGCTACACCTTTCAAACCTTCTTACTGTCAATTTCCCTTTCAGCGCTGAATGACCTCATAGGTCCGAGCGCTTGGCCTTAGGCCTAAATTCTATATTCTATTCTATCCTTTAAAACCTCCACTAATCTCAGTTTCCCTTTTAGCGCTGAATGACGTCATAGGTCTCAGCGCTTGGACTTTGGCCTAGATTTTATATTCCAGTTCGAATTCCACCATTAAGCAGTTTCCTCAGACTGGGATTGGCTTCCTAGAAATGACTCACCAGTGAACATGGCCATAGTCGTACTTTTAACCGTAGATTCATGTACGAACAGTCTTTACAGCAGACTTCGGGAACATCAACGGTTTCTTACTCTTATAGAAAAGGGTACTCAGCAGCACGTCGAATCCTGCGCGTACACTGTCTAATTCACCCCAGTCTTGTACGGTCAGACTTACTTCCCGATGTTGAGGCCCATCTTGCTCAGCACCTTTTACATCATCTACGTAGGTCTTCCTCTCCTCCTTCCTCCTTCCTCCTATTACTTCCGAAATGTATACTTTTTTTCCATCATTCTCGTTTTTACTTCATGACCCAACCATGTGAAAACAACTTGATCCATTCTGACACCTGTGCTAACCCCTTTCGTCACACCTGCAGAACTCCACATATCTCACCCTCTTTCGTTCACATTGAGCATCTATACTTCGCTTCTATACAGTGGAGTTGGCTGACACAAACATTCTGACCATGGCTGCCATAGACAGTAAGTTTCCTGTTAATCTCATTACACATTCTGCTACCTTCATTCCTTCACTTACTCCGTGATTTGTATCTTTTATGTTACCATTATTCAAAATATCTGCTTCCAAATACTTGTATGAAGCTACTGTTCCTGCTCTTTCACCATTAATTGCTCCTCCTTCCTGGTTTCCATTTACCATTTGAATCCTTTTCTTGCTCACGTTTACCTTCAGCTGTGTCACTAGTTTCTGCAGTTTCCTCTCACAGTTCCCAGTGGGATCTGTATCATCTGCAAACGTCAGCCGTTCCACGCTTCATTGACAACTCATTTTCTTACCCCGAAATTTTTTTTA
>NC_089752.1:14450500-14453000 GCF_040412425.1 Macrobrachium rosenbergii | reverse complement strand
TTCTATTGGTATTTTCCTCTCAGGTTGGCATTACCTTTTCTATGTGAGTTTCGTAATTTTTGTTTTTAAATAACAGCATTTATGACGTACCATTTCGGCATTTATAGAATGACGCTTAGTGTCTCCTCTTCAGAACCAGGCTGGCAGAGATTTCCAATGAAATAACAATTGTCCGGAACGAAATGTGGACTAGTTGCCAGATTAGTTGCAGTCTGTGACTCGCAATCTGTGACTTTCAGTCCAGAACTTTCGATCTGTGACTTTCGGTCTGACTTTCAGTTTATGACTTTTAATCTATGACTTTCAATCTGTGACTTTCGATCTATGACTTTCAATCTGTGACTTCCACTCTATGACTTTCAGTCTGCGACTTTCAATCTATGACTTTCAATCTGTGGCTTCCACTCTTTGAATTTCAGTCTGTGACTTTCACTCTATGACTTTCAATCCTTGACTTTTAATCTATGACTTTCAATTCGTAACTTTCAATCTGTGACTTGAAGTCTATGACTTTCAATCTATGACTTTCAGTCTGTGACTTTCAATCTATGACTTTCAATCTGTGACTTTCCCGTGCTTTCCTTTTAGCCTTTGTTAAGCAGTTGCGGAAACTGTGAACGAAATTTATTGATGGATGCGTTACCTTTATCTTGAAGTTTTAGTTAGTTTACTTCGTAATGTCGTACTTTTATAGTTGTTTCCATTTATATGTTAATAAAAGTGCTACGTCTCTCTCTCTGTCCTCTCTCTCTCTGTCTCTCTCTCTCTCTCTCTCTCTCTCTCTCTCTCTCTACTCTCTCTCTCTCTCTCTCTCTATATATATATATATATATATATATATATATATATATATATATATATAGATATATATACTTTTTATATATATATATATATATATGTATATTAATATATATAGTAAATGTTATATATAATATGTACATATATATAAATTACATATATATAGAACCAGAGCACACTTAAATTAACTACAACACTGACAGGTTAATTACTTTAAAATTTCAGAAGAATTCAAGTTTAGTAAATGCTTTTTCGCCCCTTTCCTGTCCTTCTGGACAATTTAGTGTGCCAGAAGGTCACTGGGAAAATTAGGTTACTACGTAGTCTATGATAAGAATTCCCTTGAGTAGTCCCGAGTAGTATTTTTTTTTTTTTCTTCATAACTGGTCAGTCTCTCTCTCTCTCTCTCTCTCTCTCTCTCTCTCTCTCTCTCTCTCTCTCTCTCTCTCTCTCTCTCACACACACAGTTTGAGATCATGAAACTGATATTGCTGAATCATTCTATATTGCCTGCAACAAAGGATGTTACATGAATAGAGACTTTGTTCACAAATTAGTCTACATATTATTATTATCATCATTTTGAGGTGATATAAATGGGTTGTAGATTTGAAACGCAGTAAGTTTATAGGTCGAAATGGTAATTACACGGGCATACATGCATGTATATCTATCTGTCTGTTTATATATGTCTATCTCTTTATATATATATATATATATATATATATATATATATATATATATATATATATATATATATATATATATTATCATATGTCTTGTGTATATATATATAGATTTATGTAGAGGCTAATACTGCACTAGCGTAAGCATTTAATGTTAAGTGTGAATGCGGTAGTTTATGCGCTAGTTTCAAGAAATATTTAAATCTAGGGCTGTCTATAGAGAGAAGAGGTTATATTTAAATATTCTTTTACATATTGATTAGCAAAATTACCTTTGTAAGGGAATTATCTTCATATGCGGGTCTCATATAAGAAGAGATAAACGCTTGCTTGTGAAAGCTTTTGTTGTTCGACGGATTTTTCATTCCTTTGTTGTAAGATATTTAGGGAGAATTTTCTTGGAGGTCTAGAAAACGATAAGAATATGCCCTGGCGATCGAGGATTGGTGTGGGTGGTTGGTTTGTTGTGGGGAGGGGAAGGGGAGGGATGCTGTTGAGTGAGTGATCCTTGCGAGTGGGAGGAGGCTGTGGGCGGAGAGTAAGTCAAAAGAGGAGGAGGTGGAGGAGGATTGTGCGTGAGTGAGGGCAAGATAGGAAGGAATAGAAGACCATGAAGAGCTTTGGATAGTTAGAACAAACGGCCGTGTTATCTCACATTAATTCAACCAATTAACATTCCTGGTATTCCCATCCACTGTTACAAAGGGAAAGAGCCACTCGCGCCCTTTAAGTGGCCCTGTTTTCTTTATTCATCAAAGGACCCCCGTCGGAGGTGCCGTTGCAAATTGGCATAGCTCTCTAATTGGCCTCTTGCAGGTTGAGAAAACTGAGGCTTCGACCGCGCGAGTGGGTAATTTCGTTGGGCATCAGGGAACGATGCAAGCTTAAAGGATAGGGAAAGGTTTTCCAGGCTGATAGCTCTTGACCTAAACTCGTACTTCTTTTTATTTTCTTTTGAAGAGAAGGCGGGTGTAAAATGAGTAGGGTTTTCAGATCCCAGACAGGTTTAAAATCCA
>NC_089752.1:14438000-14440500 GCF_040412425.1 Macrobrachium rosenbergii | reverse complement strand
CCTGAAACCGGGGGCTTGACCTGGAAGATATTGCTCTGCCTAGAACAGGTGGCTCGACCTGAAACGGGGGGCTTGACCTGAAAGGCATTGTTCTGCGTAGAACAGGTTGCTCGACCTGAAACCGGGGCTTGACCTGAAAGGCATTGCCCTGCCTAGAACAGGTGGCTCGACCTGAAACGGGGGGCTTGACCTGAAAGGCATTGCGCTGCCTAGAACAGGTGGCTCGGCCTGAAACGGGGCCCTTGACCTGAAAGGCATTGCTCTGCCTAGAGCAGGTGGCTCGACCTGAAACGGGGGGCTTGACCTGAAAGGCATTGCTCTGCCTAGAACAGGTGGCTCGACCTGAAACGGGGGCTTGACCTGAAGGAGACTTATCAACCTACAAGAGACGTGTTGACCTGAAAGAGATGCTTAGTAGATGTTCAACTAGACCCAGTGCAGTAACTGGACTGCAGAGATAGATGCTAACGTGCATCGGGAATTTTTTTTTTTATTTAGGATCTGAGTTTTCGCAAAGTATTTTAGTAGCTTCATAGAAATATTTTACCTCTGTCAAAGGAGTTGAACTTTAGTAGAGGAAGAATTCTTTCAAAACGTCCATAAAGAAATTCGTAAGTTAATGAAATTTTAAGGCAATTCTCCATTACCTTTTCACTTGGAAAGTACGAGATGTTTTGCGGTGCAATTTTGTGGTGGAATTTACGGAGCAAGGGAAAGTGACCTTGTTTTGATACGAATTATATACGGATCCGGGATAAAGATCTCGGTGAAGTTGGAGTAATGTACTTTCTTAAGTACTTTTAGGTTTTGTATCAATACACAATGAAAAGAACTAGGTTTCAACATTTCCAAAAATATTCTTTGATACAGTTTCGGACCTAAGCAAAAAGGTATTCTGGAAAATCGAATCTTTATTTAAGAAAAAAAAAAAGTTTACCTATTACGAGACCGAGGAATGACAGTACAGCTAACAAAGATTATGTAGAATATGAAAAACTTGTCAAGTTTGACAAGAACTGTTGTTGGTTATATTATTATGATAGAATAGAATTATTATATTTTTGTTACCTGTTGAAGTTATTATTATTATTATTATTATTATTGTTATTATTATTATTATTATTATTATTATTATTATTATTATTATTATTATTATTATTATTATTATTATTATTTGAAGGGAGTATGCCCTCTTTTAAACAGGTTTTATTAAAAAGGATGGCTGTATTATGTGAATTTATCTTATATAGTGTCTTTTCTATCTTCCTTATGATTCGCTTTTCGGGCTCAGCGATGTTAGTCAGCAGCTGGCCGATATTCCTGTTGGAAAAGGATAGTGTGCGGAATGCGGGAAGTCTTTTATTAAAATATCCAATCAGAAATCCTTCGTCGTCTGGATTCAGGTTCTATTTCAGGATATTTTAATAAAAGACTTCCCGTTTTCCGCACACTATCCTTTTCCAACATGAATATCGGCCAGTTGCTGACTAACATCGCTGAGCCCGAAAAGCGAATCATAAGGAAGATAGAAAAGACACTATATAAGATAAATTCGCATAATACAGCCATCCTTTTTAATAAGACCTATTATTATTATTATTATTATTATTATTTTTATTATTATTATTATTATTATGTAATAAAAACCCACATTACGTAAATTTTATTAATATGCAAAAGATGAAAACAAAGACTTTCGAACACTTGAGCGATGTTCTTCCTCAGTGACTACTTAAAATACAAAGCTAGTTATCCCAAGGCGAGTTTTAAAACTGGGGAGCGGATTGAGCGGACAACAGCCCATCACGGAAGTACTGGTTCGGGTGTTGTAAAGTGATTCCGTATTCAACCGGCAGTTGTGCCAACCATTCAGGTGTTCGAAAATCTTTGTTGTTATCTTTTGCATATTAATACATATAACAGTTATAACATAACAGTTTATTATCACGATATTGTGAATTTCTTAGCATTATTATTATTATTATTATTAAATAAACTTCAGGGTGGTCTTGTTACCCAAATAAAGGTTTACAGGGCTCTATAGAGTTAGCTTTTCTCCCAGATTGATAATGGGAGCCGGCCAGTCTGTCGACAATGTTCCATAAGAGTTACATGGCACGTCAAAACCATCAAGGGGTTTGCTACTAAATTTTTTTACTGTAATTAAATACCGATTTAACTTGTATGCTAATCACCACGCACCTCTGTTCCTTATCATGTCTGAGTCGCATTTGTGTAATTTTATTCACATTATTTTTATTTCTACATTTCCTCTTCGGAAGGAGATTCACAATTTCCGAAGCATTTTCACTTGGTTAATACCGGAGTTGTCATAAAATAAGAAATTCTTTAGTCTGTGTTACCACTTATTTCATTGTCGTAGTTGGATTTTCTACTCATTTTAAATGCTTCTGAACGTGAAAAATTGAAATTAAAGGTTTCCAGGTCATGCGAACACTTTTGCTGTATAAATTGAAGCTCAACGTGCACCCACGTACTT
>NC_089752.1:14408000-14425500 GCF_040412425.1 Macrobrachium rosenbergii | reverse complement strand
ACTAAAGGCCTCACGACCAACTTTGTTTTGTTGTAAGGCCGGTTGCACGGACCGGGGAAAAAGGAAAAAAAAAGAGATAAAATGGGCAGGAGGGAAAAAATCACATGTTTTGTTCCGCCGTATATTTTTCCCAAGTTCGTCCGTTCCCCTACAACGACCTTTGTACGCGTTACGCGGTCTCTCAGGCCATTCGCCTTAATGGACCTTTTTATTCCCTCTGTGTGTTTTCCTTTCCTTGGATATTCCTTTATTTCACTATTTCCATACATTCTGCAGCCAGCCGATGGGACGGGCAATCCAATACCTTAATGAAACCCTGTCCCGTAGAATGAGTGAATGAATGACTTTAAGTTATCAGGGGTCGTGACGTCTATAGTCATTGGCGCCGATGTTAATTAAAGGACTACATAGTGTAGTATATTTATAATATAATTAAAACTTGTAGGAAATAAAATTATATCTTATGTAAAACTCCAGCCTCTAAAATATATTTAAAAATGCCACTAGCATCATACATTACATCCTCTCCAAGGATCTTGGCAAGGATGTCCCGCCATCGAAGAAGCCGATAAAAGATGACGGGGCAAAAAATTGGTGTTTAACACCAAAGTAAGCGATAGGCCTTCTGCTCATTGAAGGATGATAGGTTGTGAAATCCTTGGATAACTGAAGCAAGGAGAGAATTCCACAGCTGATAGAGATTTCTCAGTTTCCTAATACTGATGAGACGGACCCGCTGTTTTCATTAAATAACTCAGCGCTGCATTCAGTTGATCAGAAGACATTTTTAATTATCAGTTTTTTTATTATGATCTAATTTAAATACATTTATAATTCAAAATATTAAAAGACAGTGTTAATATCTGAAGTGATTAACATGTATTTAAAATAGGTCATAAAAAAGTGCTAACTACAAATTTATACATATGTATATACATATATATATAAATGTACATATATATACACATAAAATATATATATGTGCGCCAGTATGTTATATGTATGTCCGTATACATCAATTTAACGGAAGGCCAAACACTAACAGGCTTATATTACAGGACCTACTTCTGCTGGAGGAACAAGAAGGCTCAGTGAACTTCAAGTTTGGGATTCTCTACATGAAGGCCGGACAAACTTCTGACGACGAAATCCTCAGTAATGGTAAGTTTCGAGGGAACACGTCTGAGAGGGGAAAGGTAAGGAATGGAGTGGAGTGGATGAAGAAGAAGGAGGAGGAGGAGGAGGAGGAGGTGGAGGAGGAGTAGTCCAATAACTGTAATGGTAAAGAGGAAAAGGTAAGATGTAATTACCATTTACATACACACAGATATATATATATATATATATATATATATATATATATATATATATATATATATATATATATATATATATATATATATATATATATATATATAATATATATATATATATATGTATATATATAATATACAGTATATATATGTTATATAATTGTGTGTATATATATATATATATATATACTGCTGACCAACCGGGCACTGCCTGGGAAAACTCTCTTAATGACAAGCACAAATCTCTCTCTCTCTCTCTCTCTCTCTCTCTCTCTCTCTCCTGTTAAGATAGTTGCTTCGATTACCTTACCCAGCATTTTTAACATTTTATATTTCACTCCTTCTCACCCCCCATTCTTATTGGGGCTGAACTTGGATGTAAAGGGCCTCAATAATGTCACTATTCATCTCATCGACCTCGAAAACTATGGATTAGACACTAATATCTGTCGTTTTTTGTTATTTTTACATGTTGCGCCCTTCCCACCCCCTCCCCCTTTGGTGCCAGTGATGTCTTACCCCCACAGTAATCTTTTCCACATTGTAAGTCATATGTATACCGAAATGAGGTGTAAAAAACCTGTAGAGTTTATTTAGATACTAAGTCTACGGGCAGAAACAGCTTGTCTCAGGGAAGCCCTTCCAGATAGTAAGTCATATGTATGCCAAGTTTTGTTGAAATTGCTCAGTGCGTTTCAGAGTTATGCTGGAACGCACACACACACACACACACACACACACACACACTCCCATTTTTATATATATATATATATATATATATATATATATATATATATATATATATATATATATATATATATATATATATATGCGTGAGTGTGTAGTGTTGTTGTGTATTTTGTTATTTCTGCTTTAGAGAGAGAGAGAGAGAGAGAGAGTGATTCCAGACAGTTTTTTATGATCGACAGAGATGGTTTGTGTGGTTTATACTTTGTAGACAATGCGCTACGTATTTGCCCTAAGATAGTAATGTTTATGAAAATTATGCAAAGACTGAATCATGTTCTTTAGGGTCCTAAGTTGGCTGATAACTTCAACAAGAAGTTAAAGCAAAGTTCTGCCAAACATGCAGTTAATTCCGGCATTTAGAAACGTTATATTAGTATTATTATGCTATGAAATATTAATATATTGATGTACAAAATTTTAAACTTTAGTTATTTTTATGATGTTACAGAATAGCTTTGTTTCATCCTACGTCTCATTCACGCAAATATTTGTTACGTCGCATTTACGACGTTGTTGTGGGGTTCAGTTTTAGTCAGTGTATTAATGTTTTTATCTAACGGTAATTCCATAGGCGTGAAAAGCTTATGGATGTCTTTATTATACTGTCTACCTATCCATATATACTCGTGTATATATACATATACATATATATATTATATATATACGTATATATTTATGTATGTATATATATATATATATATATATATATATATATATATATATATATATATATATATATATATATATATATATATATATTCTCTCTTTATCTGAATATATAGATAATATATATAATATGTATGTATGTATATACTGTATAAGTTGACCTTACCCAAATTTTTTTACTTGCTTCAGTTTATACGATGGGCTCATTGAAATTTTATTCAAGTCTCAGATGCAAAAAGTATTTTTTATAATCAGTGTGAATCTTTGTATAATATTTTCATCTATTTTGGCGAACACATCTCAGCCTACCAATGGCCACGCTGAAAATTCACACCCGAAAATGGACAATCGCGCGCCCACACTTAACATATGTACCCACTCTATCGAAAAATAAGTTGAAATATTTTTTGTTCGGGCTCCTGTTTTCCACCTTTTTCTATTGAATTTCTAGCGCTGTAAAACGCTCTGACGAAATAGTAAATTTGGTTTGACACATTTAAAAGCTGGACGCTGGGTCTCTATGTGACATTAATCAAAGTGCATGGAAAATTCGCGTTTATGCGATAAGAGTTTAGAGGCATGAACGGGCTAAGACCTAAACACCAATCACGGCTTCTGTAAGAAAAGTAATAGTTAATATACTGAATAGCTGAGTATTGACGAACCCGCCTTTCCAAAAGAAGGTCACGTTGAATCATACAGAGGAAATACAGAGGAGGCAAATTGTATGAACTGCCAGTGAAAAAATTATTTCCTGGCGAAAGTGAAGCTCAGAGGAACTGAGGGAAACGGAAGAGGGGTTTCGAATCTGACAGGAGGAGAAACTTGGTAAGCTGACAGTTGCACAGCGAAACAAAAAGAAAAAAAAGAAAAAGCGTTCGCTGTGGAGGAAAGGTGTAATTGACGTGAAATGCATGCATTAATAAATTCATGCATTGATGATCATCTTCTTGTGCTATACTTTTGCTCGTTGTATTTTTATTTGAACCTGCATGTAAAGATTCCAGTGTTAAGCAGTCAGTCAAAGCAGAGGTGGTTTAATGTATGTGACATACGTACACACAAACACACATAATATGTATATATATATATATATATATATATATATATATATATATATATATATATATATATATATATATATATATATATATATCTTGTGTTATTCTTATGATATCATATGTCATCATCATATCATCATCATCAGTTAACTGTTATTATTATTGATATATATATTATTATTAATATTATTATTATATATATTGTGTTTCACATTGCATCATCAATCTAATATTACATTTCAGATATTCCTATTATTATTATTTATATATATATATATATATATATATATATATATATATATATATATATTATTAATATATATATATACTGTGTATATATATATTGTGTATGTATGTATTTATATGTGTGTGTGTTTGTATATTCCTGTAATAGTTAGAACTTTTAAATATTCTGGCATACATTGTAAGCATTATATGTAAATTCATTATTGTTGACGATAACTTGTAGCCGCCGTAATTTTGGTATTCTCCACGGACTGTCCGACAACGATTACCTCCCCCGCGTTCGATGAGTAGTTAAGCAGTGGATCTGAGGCTGTGATCCAAGAGGGCGCGAGGGATGAAACTAAGGCAGGAGATGCATCCGTATCGCTTCCCCCAGGAGGGATAGGCGGAAGGAAGGGATGCTGCATCCTTCTACTAATTCCCGAGTCTGAGTAACAGATCAAAGACAGGAAACCGAAGCGAGGATGGGGACCAAGGTTAGGTTTGATGTTGCTAATGAGGGGGAATCTACAATGAGGTCTAGTTGATGGAGTGGGGATGGACGATCTCTCTCTCTCTCTCTCTCTCTCTCTCTCTCTCTCTCTCTCTCTTCGTCTTTCTACCTTGGCTAACCTTTTATTGTAGTTTTCGGAAAATATATCTGCCTACCATTCCCCCGACCCATCTTAAGAAAATTTTTTTCTGTAAGTGTCAACCGAATATCATTTCTGAAGTTGTAATTTTATCCTTAAGTGTTTCTGTGTCTCGCCTTCAGAACTTCCCATATGTCAAATTCTTAAACTATGTTTGTCGTACGCACTCTCTTAGTTTAAATAAAAAAAAATATTCTTTCAGTTATGAACCATATTGAATTAAGATCTTAACAGTGTTGCGTATACCGTAAATGCTGCAGTCTTATCTTTTTCGTTTTACTTTCTGCGCTTATGCATAAATGAACAGTTATTAAGTTTCTTTACTACTTTAGAACTTATTTCAAGTACTTACTTCGGGCTCGCCTGAGTCAGCCACTTGGTAAGCTTTCAGGACAAAAACAGCATCTCTCCAAATTCCTCTTTCTTATGAAGTCTTCAGAATTTTTTGTAGCTCAGTTTTGCAACCATTCTCAAATTAACACGAATACAGTTCTACCTTTCTGCTATGATAAATATTCAATAAACCTTCCCAGTTCATATGCCTTGGATATATGACTTCATTCTGTACAGACACCAGGTCTCCATTTGCATCATTCATCTCGAGACCCATTTGCTTATTAACACATCTCTCAGCATGTACTTATCTCCAAGGAAACTGTTTTCTCCTCCAAAAGATCTTTTCCCGTTCAACTTTTCCTGTCACGTTTCCCAACATTCCTAAATCTTTATCGTGCATTCCTTTACGTCATGTCAGTTATGAAATAAAGACTTACTGTGGTCTTTGAGTCTTTTCTTTTATAATTGAGTTTTAAGCTATTCTTTTTTTTTTTTTTTACAGACGTTTGTTGTGATATGAAGTTCTAGCTGGTTAATGTGTGTCCCATGTACAGTATATATAAAAAAGGCGGAATGTCACAAGTTTTTGTGGCACAAAGGCAGATATCTTATAAATATAATGGAAATTCCCTCGAATCCAGTAAATATCATTATTCCAAAACAAACATCTTGTGCTTGACTTCGTCAGTCGTCCTTATCCAACAGTGCACGTCAGAAGGGACGTTTGCAACGGACGTTAAAAATAAAAATAGCTTTCTCATCTAATAAATGACATAATATCAAAACGTCCGTAATTTCTGCTTGACTGATGCCGGAGGTTCACAAAGTGCCCATCAAATATAACGCGTCGCATGGGACGTCATTTAATGGATAATAATAAAAAAAATCCCTCCGTGGTATCCTCTGGTGTGTAAGCAATTCACTCCTTGAATGCTGACATGTCTGTTCACAAGTTGTGCCCGTAAAAACGGAATTCGCCGTTGCTCAAAGATCGTCAGTGGAATAGTTAAGGGAATCTTGAGAATGATTTTTTCTTTGGGCTTCTCCGGGAAAAGCATTCCTAATCTGTTTCCAGCTGGCTGGAGACATAATTCGCTCACAGATAGCTAAGATATTTGCTTTGTTAGAAGTTGGCTTTGCTCGTTTTTTTTTTTATTTTTTTTTTTATTTTTGTGAGATGGGTATAGAGAGTGAGCTGATTTTACTGTACACAATTCAGAGAGAGAGAGAGAGAGCAAGAGCTCATTTAACAGAGGAGAGGAAATGCTGGAGAAAGCTGGACGTCCAGTAAACAGTTGAGCGCATAGAGAGATAGAGAGCGGAAAAATGACTGTAGGAGGGAGATAGAGAGTTTCCAAAGGGATTTTTCTCTCTTTAAACCTTCAGCTGCAAACAATTATGGACAGAGTCAACAGACTATAAACCCAAGAGGGCTCCAAAGAGGAATCACCCTGCAGAGAGAGAGAATTTGTTGGGAAAGGTGATAAAGAGCTAAGTACATAAATAAATAAATAAATGATTAGATATATAAATAAATATAAGGGAAAGAAAATAAAACCGAAACTCCTGAATTCTGGAGACGGTAGCAGAAAGCAGGAATGAATTTGCTCATCGCTTAAACATATGGAGATTAGGAGACTCCACAACTCAATTGGCAAAATATTTTAGATTTAGCCAAAATAAAACTCCTGGCAAACTGAGTAGTATTAAACCTGATGCTAAAAAAACTTTCCCCGTTTGCAGTAGCAGCCTGTCTAGTATTGAGAACAAAAACAGCTCGGTCAGGTAAAGTACGGATGTTTGTCGTTGTAGTACATTTTAGGCAACAAACATAATGACACTTTCCAGTATAGTGTATTTGCAACAGTTGTTTCAGATCTTATATATATAACCGGAAATAAGGCCTATAAATTTTAACTTTCAGCGCCATGTTATTTCTGTATCTCTTTTGTGGAAGGTATACGTGAACAGTGAAAGGAAAGTGAAGGATTATGGAAGAAAAGAGAAAATTACGTCGGTAATGTTCGTATGCTTTGTATTCCTTTTACCATAGTACACCTCAAATAATTCTCGGGTAACAAAACATGCAGGCGCTGTGGAACCAGTCAGTCCATCCTCTCTCCCACCTTACCCCACCCCCTGGAAAGGGGCCAGGCCTCAGAAACAGAAGAAAATTTTGGGATTCCTGCAGGACGCTGGTTTCGGCCGCGCTAACCAGATTACCGGCTGGTAACCCAGTTAACAAAAAGTTAAAATTAACGTCCTTCAGAGTCCTCAACTAAAAAAGAAATATGTATATGACTCAAAGGTTTGGCCTCGTTTTGAATTTTTTCCGGTGCTGTTTTTTTTTTATTTTTTGTGGAGGCTGAGGAAAAGTCTCCTAACTAGAAGAAACCAAATGGAAAGGGGAGAAGTTTTTAATATTTAGCATGCAGAGCAAGAGAGGTTTTCAACAATATTCTATACATTGTGAATATAGTTTTTTGAAGTTACTCAGTTTTATACTTTTTTAACATTTAGTTGTGATTGGCCATTTATATGTGGTATTCTGCGCCTACTTTTATAAAAACAGGTATTTATTTTAGGCTTTGATATCTAAGAGGTAATTGTAATTTTGTTATAGGCAGAAAATTAGAAAGGTAGTAGTGTATATATATATATATATATATATATATATATATATATATATATATATATATATATATATATATATATTATATATATATTATATATATGTGTGTGTATGTGTGTCTGTCTTTCCTGTCTGTCTCTCTGTGTGTGTATGTTTTGTGTACATACATATATACTTTAGATACCTCTGACAACTCGATCATTTAGTGCATGTATTTCCCTTCCAAATTGTTCCTTTTATCCCTGTACCATTCTCAGTCGTATTTCTTTATTTTTGCTGAATGTTTTTAAAACTTAATGCAGCGCCAGAGATTCTTTTGCCAGTTGCGTACTTGCACTTAGAAACTCTGCGACGTCTTAAATTGCAGAAAATGCCTCATGCTTTGATTCCAGGAGCAAGTTTCTTAAAAAGTTAAGCTTCCCATGCCTCCCGTCTCCTTCCTCTCCCCAATCCTCATCCTCTTATTGTAACCCCAACCCCCCTCTGAATGTACAACCCATCCCAACCCAGAGATAGAAGTTTGAAAGCAATACAGCTGGGATGGAAAGGTGGACAGGAAGTGACGAGGACATTCAGGTCTCTGGGATTTTGTGTTTTCATATCTCAGCTACGTAGAATCCACCGCCCCCTACTCACGAGCTGTACAGCCCCTTCCCTCCTGTAGGTAGAACGTTGTTAACATTAAACTGCAACTGGCGGTGGATTCTAAAAGCTCTTATGATTTTGCTTTCATACCTCATTTATTTAAAAATTTCTCTCCCCCTCCCCGAATGCATGACCCACAGACGTTAGAAAATAGCCGATTTGGACTGGAAATGTGGGCTGGAAGTGGCGAGGACATTCCAGAGGCCCTTGTGACTCTGTGTTTCCATACAGGCGAGGTGCGTATTGAAGAGCCTCGCTTGTGTAGAGATGCAGTGTCCCAAAGGGTGCAAACAACGCCGTTCTCTACTTCAGGCTGTTCTTCCTGGCGCCCTATTGGTAAGTGGGACGTTGGGATTGTGGTAGGAGTAACATGAGTAGTAGTGTAATGTACGAGGTCCTTGGTAATGTAGATATCCTTGAAACAGTTCCTCCGACATTTTTAATTGAATCCTTAATCACGCAGTTTGATTCCAACTTGTGTCTGCTGTTGTGTGTTTCATTCTTTTATGTAAAATAATTATTTATTGTTTAGGGAGGGTGTTTTTGTTCTCCGTGTTCTCTTACAGGATTTTTGACTATTTTAAAACTGAATATATGATATTAACGTGTATGTATAAGAATTTTAGTGTTCTGATATTGGATACAACTTATTTAAGTGATCCCCTCTCTCTCTCTCTCTCTCTCTCTCTCTCTCTCTCTCTCTCTCTCTCTCTCTCTCTCATATTTATTCGTTTTCTTTACCTGTCATAGTCATATATTGCTTTCGCCTTTTCCATCTGTCGCAGCCCCCCGCTCCCTTGCGTTTCGTCAGCATCCCAACCCCCCCTCCCTCTCCCCGACCTCGATTACCCGACTGTGTGGTTCCGATAGTGACGGGGGAGGGAGTGGGACTGGTAGTTGTAGTGCTAGTTGCAGCCGTTGTGAAGTTAGCCCCAAGTTTTGATAAGAAATGTAAATGGTTCTGGCCTAGGCAGCATTTCATTCTTAGCCTTTGAAGAGTATGTGAAACTCCTCGCAGACTCGTTTTTCACTTCCATGTGCCCTCTCCCTTTCAGCGTCATGACCAATCCATTCCTTTGCTGGAAAGGAATAGAAGTTCGTTCGATTCTCGATAAAAATTTAGAATGATTGTATTTATGTGTGTTTATAGTTTTCGATACCAACCTCGCTCTTGAGCGCTCTATTTTTACTGAATTTTCCACGAAACAGAACGAATTGCTACGCCTAAGCCAGAGCCGTCAAAGGGATGGGGAGGAAGCTGCTGTGGCAGTCCTCGAGGGAGCGTGTCATTAGCATGATAAAGGCGAGCTCTGACGACATTCCGCATTCCTCCAGAATTTTGCTTTACGCATTGTCCCTCTCGATGTTAATTGATTTTACGAACTTGTACGATTAGCTGAGAATATGCTTCTCCGGATGAACACAGCTGAACCGGAAACAGAAACACCCTCCAGAAAAGTGCAGATTTGGAGGAAATTGGTGAAGGAACGTCTCACCCAAGATTGTCACTTCAAACTGTATATGATTATGGAGATTAGAAGACAAACCCCTGCCTCAGGCCCCTAGACAGCTGGAGTAACGTAGCGATGTTCCTTAGGCTCTCATTGTATTGCAAAAGCTGCTCGGATATGATTAACATAATGCCTTTAGTGCCTTTAAACTTCGTAAGCCGCAAACACAAAGCGAGTTAGAATGAAAACGCGGTCTCTCCGGTTCACGAGGTTGTCTGTGTTCAAACTGATTCGGAGCGCTTTCTCTTAAAGCCTATAAATGGACGTGTATGCGCGGTGATAATAAATGGCCTTGCTATCGCGATGGGAATAAATGACATTGGGTGAAATGGCTGAATAAATTGCCGTGATGTCATGGTAAATGAAAAAATAGCCTTATTGTGTGGGTTAGAATAAATGGCCAGGTTGACACGCTGCTGGAAATAACGACCATGTGGTCATGGTTTTGGAATAAATGTCAATTTTCTCATATTTAGGAATAAACGGACGTGGTGTCAAGTGATGGCGACGAAGTAAATGGCCACATTGCAATGGGGAATGATAAATGGCCGTGTTTTCATGATGAGGATGAATGAGCATGTCATGACTGTTGAATCAGTCAGTGTCCTGGTGAGAATAGAGGGCCGTGTGGTCAGGTTGAGAGAACCGGTGGTCTTACTGGAATGAACGGTGGTACTCTCATGAGTTGGATCAAAATATTACCAGAAAAACAGCTAGCACATTTATTTTTGGTTAAAGCTGCGTGTTTCTTATTACCTGTCAGGGTGTATCGTAGTTGTAGTCATTACCGCTATCGTAGATTAAGAGGCATTGCCAGTATCGTTGTTGAATGCAACTCCAATCCCATATTGCTGTATTTCCATGGTACTGGGTTTAAGATGTGCTTACTCCCTCGAATTTCATGCCTCATTGTGACCAGTTGTCTCTCGCGCCAGGTTTTTCCACGCCCCTATGTTTTAGATATAGAGATATGGTTATAATGAACCTTTTCAATCTGGATTTGCGCTTGAAAGATGAATGTGGCAGGAAGTTTTTTTTTTCCTCAGAGACGTTTGTGTTAATTACAAAGAAAAGTAGTATTTACCTCATACTGTATAATTTTATGGTTAAGCTTAATATTCCTAGTGATACAGAAACTCAAGTGCTTTCCAAAAAAATGATTAAACGCATGAATTAGAGATGTATGAATAATAATTATATTTGCGAATCATATTTGAACATTTTTTTACTTGCCATTGATATTGCTCTTTAGAAATGACTTGGTTAAGATTTTTGTATGTGTATATATGAACATATATGTGTAAATCGAATTTGAGTATTATTTGACATTTGTGGTTGAAGTTTCAGTGTATTGTTGTCTGCGTGTTTTGCAAGAGTTTGGTATATATAGATAATGTTGGAATACAATTTACCTACCTTTGAAACTTCAGTCTGGCTTTTCAGTTACCCTACATGTGTTTATTGTAGGTGCCTGGAAAGTAATTATACATACATTCAGTTTTAATTATTCATGGCATTGCAATCTAGAAGTGCATACGTGTGTGTAGGCGATCACACGCGCTCATTTTTGCAGTGGTCTCAAAAGACCACGCGGGTGCAAAGGTTCAGTCCCGTCCCTGTTTTGCAATGCAGATGTCACTAGCTAATTCGAACAAGTTGTAAAAGACCTTCTTTTAATTTTTTTATTGTTTGGTTGGTGAACGCCTAGAAGAGAAAGGAAAAGTTTTCAGCCCCGAATAGAATTTTAAGAATCTTATTCGTTGCTGCGTATCTACGACTTTTGTAATGTTTATATTCTTGATAAAAGTGTGTGCTTATCCAGGGTAAGATTGGATGAATCTGAATAAAGGGAAATGTTAGTATAAAATGATGAAAGAGAAGATAAAATAAAAAAAACTTGAATTTTGCAAGAAATAAGCAATTGGGCCTAGAGGTATTTATTTTCATGGCAGCCACATTTTACGTGAATCAATAAGTCATGTAAATTTTTAAATTTTGCAAGAAATACGCAAGTCCCAATTGGGCCTAGAGGTATATATTTTCATGGCAGCCACATTTCATGTGACTCAATAAGTCATTTAAATTTCTACTATGTTAAGGCATAACTGTCCGTAATCTCCTTGATCGTGGCGCTTCTTGATATTCCCAGTGGTGGTGATTCCCAGCCTGCTGCTTGTGAGCACTACTGCGCTTTCTCTCGATCACCAACTCTTTTGTAGGCCTAATTTTTGACTCAGGGATAATGCTGGCGATGGTAGGCTTCTCATCATATGTTGAGCAGAATTGTGATTTTAAATGCATTATCGGACGCTAATATCAGTATTCCTTTCTGCCAGTGTTAGTCATTATTTTCTCATGGTCTTTTTTTTAAATTACCGCTGAGTAATGTGAGCAAAGTGCGTAACTTTTCCAAGGTGCAATAAAAATAAAACTGAATTATTTCATTGGTCAGTCTTCGCCAATGATGGATCATCTGGATTCTGATGATTAACCGCTGTTAAAAAAAATCCCTTTGTTAAATAATCTTGTCAGGTTCCTCTAGACGTCAAGAATATGCATTTTTTTGTATATTTTTGGTAATAAAAAAAATACTGGGGCCGACCCAGCATTCTCGTCTTCGTTCTGCATCAAGAGGGAGAGATAGAGTTGCTACCACAACCAGCTGTTTGCCCCTCTTCTGGGTTTCGACGCTTATGTTGTTAAATGCAGCTGCATTTACTGGAAAAAGTTGTATTTTTGTATTTCATTTGCATATCAGATCATGTTTAATGTAATGGTAGTGTTATATTTGGGGAGGCAAATACAGTTGCTGTATGCTAAGTGTAATATTAATGTTCAGAAGAATCGCTTAGAATTTTCGACATGAATTCATAGTATAATTTTTGTTCTTCTATTAAATCACTTCATTTTCAAAGCTACAATATCATGTCTTCTCCAAAGAAACTTACACTTAAACATGTTAAGATAAAACCTACAGTGTTACGCAGGGAATCATGGATATATCTGCATATGTGTTACATGGGTGTTAAGTAGATTTTGTGCATTTTATTTTTTTATGCGTTAGTAGCAGTATTGCAGTTCTTTTGGAAAAACTTGACATTTATTTGAAAATAAATTTCATAGAATTATGAGTTTTTAGAGTATTATTCGGTGATTCATTGTTATTCATGAATATGGTAACTTCAGTGGCAAATATATCGCCTGTGTACCGTTAAGCATTTATATGTATGAAGTGCAAGTCTGGTAAATGTTAATAACAACTTAATGAATATCTGAATTGTGCAAGTGTTATTTGTGAATCTCTCGTGCAAAATATCTGAAGTGTTTGTGGGATTTTGAATAAGTCTTATTAATTGGACTTCTTTACGATTTCCAAAGTTATGGTAATTTTGTCATAATTACCCAGACCACCGTCGGGTTCACATTCATCTTACGGAGGTTGGGTGCCCCCTGGCCTATGGTATGAAGAAGAAGAATGAAAAAATATCAAGAGGAGTTAGGAGACCCAGTTGTTCTTTAGTGCAGCCGCATAATTCACTTTGTTAGTGAACCAGAAGTCCTCACTCAGATGTGTGTATCATGTTAGCCTTAAGTGACATTAATCGCCTTCATATCGACGTATCTGTATATATTTCATTTTTTATATTCCTTCTCCGTGATTGGGTATCTTTTGTTTTAACGATGCTGTAAACGACTCGTTTTTTTCTTCTTACGAAATATGTGACGTACAACTTGCTTACGTATTTTGAATATTTGTAAGGAGAAAACCTTCTCAGGGCACTTCTCTTGGTAATTGGTAATCCGATGAGGAATCTCTCTCTCTCTCTCTCTCTCTCTCTGTAGGTCTATTGATGTGAAAAAATTTAGACATGCTGTTATTCTGATCTTGATGATGGAATCACAAAAAAGCAATGTTCAAGACATTATCTGTACATGTGAGCGGACATGTTGTTAATGTAATCATTTATTCTGCATTTATATTTGCCTTCGTAGTTTTTGTTGTTGTGTGGTTGTTTGAGCGCAAGTTTTATTTCGATGTTTTACATGCTCTAGTTTTAATCTCTTCTGTGGTGAAACGCTCTGAACTACGTATTCCATTTGCAAGTTAAAGCTTACAAAATTACAGGCGTAAATTGTTATGCTACAAGAATTTGAAAATGTGAAGCGACAGCTTTGATTAATGCTGAGTTAGGCATGATTCATAAGTTTTACAAATTTTACATTTTTCAATATCTTTTGTTAGCGTGATTTTCCACGGTCCTTTGGGTCAAAACGGTGGGGAACTCTACCAGCTTGTATATTTCCGTATCGTTCAATCTGATAATGACACTTTTTTTCGTAAAGTGACAGACCATGTTCAGATATGTACATTAAACGGTTTCTGAGAAAATACCTTGGAAGTCGCATATATGTGCCTTGTCCTATATTTAATGGTTTTATCCAGGGTTCTGTTCTCTCCCTTTAATCCGTTCCCCTCTCCATATTCCCCCTTTAACAGTGACCTTCCCCTTAACCCCTCCCTATGTTCTTAGGGGTCCTTAGCCATTTTACCCCATGTTTGTGCTTTTTTCTTAGCCTGTGGTTATTTTGATCAGTGGCTTCCTCCATAACCCCGCCCGCGTTTTCGTTGGTGGCCCTCATGTTTTCGAATCATCTTCCTTTGTACCTCTTTATCATCCATGGCCCTCTCTTTATCAATGATTTACCCTTGTACTTTGTTCTCCCTAGTAGCCTTCTATGTATACCATTAGCCTTTAATGACATGCATTCCCTCCTTCCCTGTTGATCAGTAGCCTTCCCCGTACCTCTCTTATCTGTGGCATTCTCTGCACCCAATTTTTTCCAACTATTATTTTCTTCACACTACTTTTTCTGCTGCTCCTTGTCTCGAAACGACTTCCCTAGTGTCCTTTTCCATGCCCCCTTCTTCCAGTCCCTGTCGTTGCAGGTGTTTTTCTCTCTGGCCTTTTCCATGCGCAATTTTTTTTTTTAATTGTCGCATTCTCCTTAACCCTCTCCTTTTGCACGAGCGGTTCTCATATTCACTAGTTATTTTTCTTTGTTCTCTTAGGTTTTTTTCTTTTTAATCATAAGGTGCAAGTCGTCTCCCACTTACCGACGCTTTCAGTTTTTTTTTTTTTTTTTTTTTTTTTTTTTTTTTTTGTCATTCTTGTCCTGGTGATGCTCATTTTACTCTAGAATAATTCATTTTTCGAACCCTGTTAATGGACTTAGTCTGATAGAATCGAACGCTATTATGTAGCATTTCCCTTGTGTACTTCAATCTGTTAACCCTTCGATCGTTCAAATGATATTCCAGGATTTGGAAGTTCCTCCTTTCGCGTCATTCAGTATCTGGGCGCTTTGAAGTAAATAGTAACCTTCTAAAGAGGGTTGCTTCATGGTCACGATAGTCCATTTCAGAAAAGGCGTGATTCTCCTCAGAGCAGTTTCTCCGCATCTTTGTGGGGCTTATCTGTTCTTGTATAGAGCGCTGTTACCACATTTTGAGAAATAATTTTGATAAGTTGCGTTTTTGGTGCACTTGTGATTTTTTCAATTAGTCATCCACCACAGTACTTATAGTTAGCTGACGTAAATTTTTCCCTTTCTGTCGATATATACTATGATGATCAAGGCTTTTGGTAGCCTCTGCTAGGTATATGTTAAGCTATGCATTTATACGACAAATTTATAGAGACCAAGGTGAGCTCGAGATTCCCTTACATTCTCTGCTATGTATCCATGTTACTGTGTTAACTCTGTCGTAAGTGATTAACATTATGATGCATATACATTATTATATATAGATATATATATATATATATATATATATATATATATATATATATATAGATAGATAGATATTATATATGTATATATATATATATATATATATATATATATATATATATATATATATATTATATATATATACTGTATATATGTGTGTGTATAGTGTGTGTGTGTGTGGGTGGGTGGATGGTTGTGTGTGCACGCGTTGTAGAAACCTAGACTTGCGATTGCAAAACCCGTGGTCCAACTTCGGTCTGTTGCCCACTAGTCGATCCAAGGTCAAGAAAAGAACTTGGGGCCGGTCGCCTCATCCCTAGAAACATGCCTTGCTAATGGACTGTCCTTTATTCCAAAAATAAAAAATAGAGATTGTTGGAAGATATATACAGCAAAACCATAGTATAAACATGTCATAAAGAGACGCTTTTCATACCTTAGATGAGCGTGGGTTTTCAAACTAATAAAAATGAAATGCTCTAGGAATAACAACAAGAGTGGGCTGGTAGTGACGCTCTGATAACGAAGGGACGAAAAATTGGATAAAAGAGTTCTTCACTTCACGTAAAAACTTTTTATCGGCTAAGGAACGAAAAACTGAAAAAAAATCAGCCGTTTTCCGAGTTGTTTTACCACCTCCGTTTTGTGGGAGTGTAAAATTTGACAAACTTGCACAAAGTCCTTTATTCACATCTGCAATAATCACGCTTATGTAGGATTGGAGATGTAATGGTTTGTGGAGTGCTACGTTGCTCCCAGTATTTCCCGTCCAGTTTATCGTCAGGTTAATCCAGCTGCAGCATACGAACAGGTTTATGTTGTTTTAACATTGGTCCTCTCGTAAGTAAACGGCCTTGATATCCTCCTGTTATCTAGATAAGACACTTTCTTGAAAGTAACAGTGCTTACGTGATGGTGGATATTCTTTTATTTACACGGGTGTTGGTGACCACTGTTATTGCAGCGCCAGTTTTCCTGAATCAGTAACTTACATATATACCTCATAACACTTAACGACCCAGTGGTGCATGCGCCTTCGATTACGTATTTTTAACTGTTTTACTGTTAATGGTATGGATTGACATTTAGATATACATATATATATATATATATATATATATATATATATATTATATATATATATATATATATATATATTATAATAGTGTGAATGATTGCAGCAGTTTTTTCGTGGATCGATTTAATGCGTTATATTCGCTCTAAGGAGGTAGGCGAAAATTCATAAGATCAAACGGGGGCTGTTGGATTACAAATTTTCTTCGAAGGTCCGAGAAGTAATATTGAGCTTGAAATATTTTTGAATTTGTACGGTCCGCGTTATGATGCCGAAAATATAATAGTTGATCAAGATTAGATTGTCAACAAGGAATACTAAAATAATTATCTTACATAATTCTTATAAGTAAACCTCTTGTGTTATGGCATCAATCCCAACTAAGGAACATGCGAAGAAATTTCAGCTTGAAAATATAAATTTAAATACGACGAGGTTGTTTCATTAATAACGTACTCAGGAAGTATTCATAAAGTAGCTTTGGAATGTGACTAAATAAAATAGAATTTTTCCAACACGTTTATACCGTAAATATTTAGGATAAATTAAAATTCCCTAACTGAATAATGAGCGGAGTAGGTTGAAGGTGAAATATTGATAGATTTGGAAAAGTTTTAAGATAATGTTAACACGACCTGGGTAGTGGAATGCTCCCTACCTAGTTAAAGAGCGGGAAAATCTTAGTCTGAATTAATGTTAGAAAGGAAGAGCGGTAAAACGTACTATTTTCATGAACTGTGATGATAAATAATGCTTCCCTGCCTAGTATAGAGGAGAGGAATTGTAGGATGAAATGGTAAATGAGAGGTTATGCCGTTAAATATACTGTACTCTTCGAAG
>NC_089752.1:14373000-14403000 GCF_040412425.1 Macrobrachium rosenbergii | reverse complement strand
TGGATAATTCCTGTGTGTATATATATATATGTATATATATATATATAAAGATATATATATATATATATATATATATATATATATATATATATATATATATTATATATATATATATATATATATATATATATATATATATATATTATATATATATATATATATATATATATATATATATATATATATATATATATATATATATATATATATTATAATGTGTGTGTGTGTGTAAAATGTGTATGGTGTGTGTGTGTGTGTTTGAGGAAGAGAGGGATTTTTTGATAACATAACGATTGATTAAAAGTATTCAACGCTGAAGAAACTTACTCAACCCTTATATCTTACCCTCCTATTTACTCGCCGTCAGAAAATGGATAAATTGAGTAGATAAAAGACGACGCTGGGCTCCGCACTATAGCGGCTGTAATCTGGGATTTGTGGTGCATCCGACGCCTCGTATGACTTGCTAATCGGATTTGGCGTATCTGTTTTCCAAGAGTTTAATTAAAGAAGACATATTACATTTCCAAAGGCGAAAATTACATGTAGATGCCTGACTAACTGAAAAAGGGAGAATTTAGGCGAGGTAGAAAACTCGGCCATTTGGTGAATAGGGCGGCAGAAAACGTCTCTTGTGGGAAGTGTGGAGAAAAATTCTCCCCCGTGAAAGGGAAATGGGCCTTCGCTGGAAAAGAGAGGAATTGTTTTCACTCGGTCAAAAAGTGGCTGAATGAAATTTCTACGTTGCTGGAAAAGAGGTTAACACATTAGTGTATGGGAAACATTTTGTGTAGGGGTAAGCAAAAATAACGATAAACAAAGAAAATATGTATTGAAAACGTTCCTTTCTCTGAGGGAGGGGAAGAAATGTAGCCCTGCCAATTACCCGAAAGGGGGAAAAAAAGTTCATGTGCTCAGAGAGGAGAAAAAACGTCATTTTTCTCAGTGGAAAATTAAAACGTTTCTTTGCCAAAAATTTGGGAGGAAGCTTTTCGTATGCTCAGGGAGGAAAGAAAAAGTTAACTTTTCTCTGCTGGGATTGAAAACATTTCTTTGCCAAGAATGAAGACGAAACGTTCGTGCTCCCAGATTGGAGTTGAACCGGCAATTATCCAGAGGTAAGTGAAAGGTTTCATGTGCCCAAAATGGGCGATGGAATACCTTTTCACTCCTGGGAGTGGCAGTGACACCAAGGGAATGTCTTATGGTGCAAAAAGAGGGAAAACGCTTCTATGATTGTATGACAGATGAAATTGCCATTTGCCGGGAGATAGGTTATGTATGTGCTGAGATGTGAGAGTAATTCGTCCAAGGGTTCCTTGAAAATTTCTTTTTCTGTGAGAAAAAAAAATCCAAGATGGAAAAGGAAACTTGCCTATTGATGCATGGCGGTTCAGGAAATGAGTAGTTTCGAGGAAACGCTTCAGTTCTGTTGCAGCAGAAATAAATTTTATTTGAAGAGAATGACATGCTCAGTTGTAGGAATAATTAGTATAGGTTGCATTTCCGGTGTGAGTGTGAGGAAAAATACAATACTTTCGAGTTTACTGACATTTTATGGATTTTTAATCTCTGCAGGTCGACCCTCGGTCATTCATTGATCATGCAGAGAATCATTTTACTTTTTTATAAAAGGGTTTTATTTATAAAATATATATTTTGGACCAGCAGCTTAATGAGATGCATTGTTCACGGCGTATAATCTGGTTCATTCCTTTGTTTGATTGCCCCCTGCCCTACCCCCGAAAAAATAGGGGAAGTGATAATAGGTAATGGCCAATTTCAGCACAGGATATTATTAGAATGTTATGGCTTTTTGATTAACTCGCGAAATAGAAGGCCGTGTGTTGTTCTCAATTTATGTGATTTAAAATACAAAAGCATGCTGTTTTCCAAAATGGCAATTGCATGTTTTAGGTATAACGTTTGACCATTCGCTTCACTCTCTCTCGTGGAGCTGTTTCAACGAGAGATTAAAAAAAATAAATTGCTATGCATTACTTGAGCTTGCTTTTTGATTCTCTCTCACACACATGCACACATATAATATATATATATATATTATATATATATATATATATATATATATATATATATATATATATATATATATATATATAGAAATATATATATATATATATATATATATATATATATATATATATATATATATATATATATATATATATATATTACAGACAATGGGCTACAGTGGTTACTACCCTTTCTGTTTTCAGCAGGTTAAAGTTGATCACTCACGAATATCAAAAGTATACATAATCTCAAATTCATTTAAGTACTGACTGCCCTAACTAATTAACTTCGCTTATCCGATGACCGCTGTATGGGAGTGTATTACTTAACCGTATATGTTACACTTGTATATATTTGAATATACGTTTGCGTGTCTTGAGGCTATCCACGATTTAAGTTTCCAAGATGATAAATATTACAATTCTAGTTATAAATGCTCAGTGGTCCAACAGGGCTTATTTGAAATTCCATTACTATTTTAACGATATGATTAAAAACCAGAGTATTATAGTGAAATATGGCATGCGCTAACCGTAGGGTTTGTACAACTTCCGAAAAGGTAGACATTATTATTATTATATATTATTATTATTATTATTATTATTATTATTATTATTATTATTATTATTATTATTATTAACTAGACAAAAACTTCATTCAGTTTTCTTCTGAAGATGGAAAGAGAACCCACAAGATTCTTGTGTATATCTTGTTGGTAAAAATATTTACATATTACTTTGATCTATCAAGTAATATGTAAATTTCACTAGCAAATGCCATACACAAGAATCTTGTGGGTTTCAGTAATATGTAAATATTTACCAGTAAACAAGTTATACACAAGAATCTTGTGGGTTTCTCTTTCCATTATTATTATTATTATTATTATTATTATTATTATTATTATTATTATTATTATTATTATTATTATTATTATTATTATTATTATTTAAACATTCCTAATACTTATTTCACTGATGATTGATGTTTACAGTTGCGAAGAGAAAGCAAAACTATTGAATTACCATTAAGCCTAAACTAAATTATTTTGTGTAATATTTTTGGAAATACCGTACAGAAGTTGTGGATGTATCGCATTAATGTTATAAAATTGTATTGCATTCTCTCCTTTCCGAGAGAATAGTGGTGGGAAAAACTAACGAAGAAAATTTCTCATCGGGCACATTTTTCTGTACAAACTGATTTTCATTTTCAATAATATCCCGAATATCTAGCGGTCAGGTTTAGGAAGACGGAATTTGGAAAATTACTTATATTAGAGATTAACCAAAGAAAGCTTGAGGGAAAGCTTTGAAATAATAGGGTTGGGGTTGCAATCAGAACAAGCAAGAAATATGGCTTTCTTTCATGTGGCTTCTGCTGCAATGAAAAACGACAGAGAAATGAGGAGAAAGACGAACTTTTTCGACAGTGGATGTTACTATACAGAAGAGGTAACCTCAAGAAATGATCATACCCTATTTCATGCTTATGCCGTGTAAGTTACCAGTGCATAATTGATGCGTTATTGAGGCCCATATTTAAAAATTAAATCTCGGTTGACACCTTTAATTGCTTCCCGTTGATGAAAACCTTGAAACCAGTGACTAGTGTTTTCAAATCCTGGATAGTTCCGTATTTTCCCCATCGTTATCTCGGCAGTGCAGGATTTTGGTCCCCTGTTGTTTGTGGCTCTTCGTAGATAATAATTATTATTAAACACCTATTCATAAATGTGAAATGCATAATTTGTTTATTATTTTATACACTTACCTAATGTGAAATGCATAATTTGTTTTTTCTGTTATTAAATTTATTTATTTTCCTCATCGATGTCTCGTCTTATTTTCACATACGACCAAACTGCAAGCAGAAGGCCTTATGTTATTTAAATTATAAGTAATAAGGTTAAACCATAATTGATTATAACACTATTAATGGTTTTGATATGCTTCTCTTTTTGATAAATTTAATAGCAGGCAATTCCACAAGCTTATAGGTTAGGATAATAAATATTAAAATTGGTTTCTCCCTCTCTCCTTAACGTCGTATGGTATACGCAGCTACACAATTTGTTTCGCCATAATAGTGACGATGGCTAATGTGAAGATATTGATGTTTGTTTCTCTCCTTGGCAGAGGCTGGTAGCAGACATTTCGACAAGTTCTTGGGCCTCCTTGGTGAAAGAATTCGCCTAAGAGGATGGGACAAGTTCCGAGGGGGATTAGATGTCAAAGGTAAGTTTGCATTGAACTTTTAAGGCCTTTCATTGCTAAAACACACACATATTTCCTTCAGTTTTGGCTGCAGGGTAAATAACATGCAATTCGGCTTGAGTGACATACTTAGATCCTGAATGTTCACCACACACACACACACACACACATATATATATATATATATATATATATATATATATATATATATATATATATATATATATATATATATATATAATGTATATATATGTGTGTGTGTATGTATATGAAGCCCTGTTAGGGAAGTTTCTTACACAGGGTTCATTCGATTGTCTTTAATATGGATGCACCTGTTGTTAGCAGTGATGGAGTGATGTCTGAATTAAGAAAAATATGTATATATATATATATATATATATATATATATATATATATATATATATATATATATATATATATATATATATATATATATATACACATACATACATACATACATACATATGCACACATATTTATGTATATATATATATATAAAACATTGTTCGCTTATGTATTTATTATTCGTTCACAATTTAGCAGTTAACTTGTAGGTGTGAGCATTACTGCTCATTTGTGTTTGCCCTGGAACCACCCCATGTTAGTGGAGACGGCTGTATGTTAAAAAAAAGTATTGAATCTTACATAAAGATATAGTATATATCTTTCTATATACATACTTTATCCCCCGGGCGGGAACCTTTCTGGGCGCTTGCGAAGGTAAATGTAAAAACGGACATCCATTTAGCAGGCCCGCAGAACAGCTGCCCCCTGTCAAAATTATGGAGACGGATGGGGGTTATGGCTAGGTGCCCTGTCCCCCCGCACACCTTGCCTCTCTCTCTCTCTTCTCTCTCCTCTCTCCCTCACCTCTCTCTCTCTCTCTCTCTCTCTCTCTCTGTCGGGATTCTAATTTCTTTTACAACTTCTTTCTTAGAAAGTGTAAGTTTATTTTTTTACGTCTAACATTAGGTTTTGTCAACTGAGAATAAGTAAAGAAAACACATTAATACTGCTTAAAATTTCGACGTTGTAAGATTTGAAGAGAAGAATATTATTATTCGTTCTTATCTTTTATTCCTTTACGTCATTATATGGAGTAGCAGCTCTTGAGATTTGATGTTCGTGCAGAAGAAAAGTGTTGATTTTTTATGATGAGTGAGAGCGAACGGCCTGCTTCGTCTATGTTCATTTTGGAACGATGATGAATGGGATATTCTGAGCCAATTGTATTACAATAAATGTGATATCTGAGTCCTTACGAAATGTGGAGCATTTGAATCCTGGTAATGAATTGGGATAATTAGAGGAATTTTATATATTTGGGTCCAAAGAATAGGAAACTTGACCTCCATGAAGCATGCCATTTACAATTCCCTTGCTTCGTTTTGAACCACGGAATCGTAATGATATGTATGTATTTATATGAATGAGTGCCTTTTAGTCCCTGTGATAAATTGCTTGTTGTAAATTCCTGTAACGGAATGGGTAATTAAGATGGTTGGAGATTGCTAGTTACCTGCTTTTATTACGTGCTTTTATTTAATTTGACTTCTGCGTCTGTCCATCTGTCTGTCTGTCTGTTTGGGTCAAAACTTGTAACTCAATTTTCGACCTGTTCCCTTCGTTCGATGGACTTGAAATTTTGCATTTTTACTCAATCCTGGTGACAATACAACCTTACATGATCAGTAGGTCAGCAGTGACATCTCCCAGTATCTCAGGATTTGTATGAAATTCGTCTGATTTTTCATACCTTCTGTGACTCGGTAGAATAAGTTAACTCTATGGATTTTTTAAACCTTTAGCTCGACATGATATCACATTCAGATTTTTTTAGTTACAATCATAAATCGGTCACTATTTCTGTCAAAACTGAAAAGTATAAAATAAAAAAATGTTTAACAAAAATTAAAACATGCTTTTAGTAAAATGCACTAAAAAGTAAAAAAATTTTTTTTGAGACACACCAGGATTTTCTTACAGTTAATCATGTCTAAAAAAAAATAAAAGCGTGGGCGCCAAACGTGGAAGGAAATGTTACAAAAAAATTTTTTTATTTCTTGTAGCGTTTCTTTCGATGTTTGGTACCCATGCTTTTATATTTGTAGACATGATTAATTGTAAGAAAGTCTTGGTGTGTCTCAAAAAATTATTCTGTGCTTTTTAGCGCGTTTTAATAAAAGCATGTTTAATTTTTTTTATTTAACTTGACTTCTGCGTCTGTCCATGTGTTTGGGTCAAATCTTGTAACTCAATTTTCGACCTGTTCCCTCGTCCTATGGACTTGAAATTTTGCATGGTTACTCAATCCCGGTGACAGTACAACCTTACATAATCAGTAGGTCAGCATTGACCTCTAGTGACCTCTCCCAGTATCTTAGGATTTGTCTGGAAATCTGAATTTTTCATACCTTCTGCGACTCGGTAGAATACGTTAATAACTCTACGGATTTTTCAAACCACCTTGGACTCGACAGGATATAAAATTTTTTTTTTTTACAATCATAAATTGGTTACAATTTCTGTCAAAACTAAAAAGTATAAAATAATTTTTTTTTTAAACACGCTTTTATTAAAATGCACTAAAATGTACAAAATAATTTTTTGAGACACCAGGATTTTCCTACAATTAATGATGTCTACAAAAATAAAGCGTGGGCGCCAAACATGGACGGAAATGCTACTAGAAATATATTTTTTTATATTTCGTGTAGCATTTCCTTCCGTGTTTGGCGCCCACACTTTTATTTTTGTAAACATGATTAATTGCAAGAAAATCCTGGTGTGTCTCAAAAAATTATTTGTTACTTTTTAGTGCATTCTAATAAAAGCATGTTTTAAAAATGTTTTATTTTTTTTATTTTTTTTTAGTTCTAAAAACATTAAGCATGTTGACAAGTAATATTCCCTTCGCAAAATAAAGTATTTGTCGGATTATAGAATTTTTATGGTTTGTAAATGTTTTAATCTTAATGGTTTTCATAAAGTTTTATGTTGACACTTGCATATCCGAGGTGCTGGGGTACGTGTGATTTTAGAAATGACGGAGAAATGAAGCCAAGTTAAACTGAATCTTTTATTGTGCTCTGTCTTAGCCTTCTTTTCACATTTTATTATTCGGGGCCTTAAACGCTTGGCAGGCTTTGCCTATATTCTATTTCTTCTCTAAAGAATATATGCTCATAGTAATGAAGGTAATATTTCAAATAAATAAGTCTGAAAACTGAGGACAAAAGAATTTGCACTTCTAAATCTAACAGATATTTTTATTCGGTCTTTGAAAACGTTATTGTTGTTCCTGTTAGCTACAGAAGTAGTGGTAATAATAATAAATAATATTAGTGATAAATTGGACACTTAAATCCCTATGCCTTGCTGCCTAGACTACTGGACATTAGTCAGCAGCATTCGTTATGCAAATAAATGCAACGGAATGAATGCTCATGTTAATCATCATTATTATGGCACTGTGTATGGAGAGCGCCTTATCACACCATGTAGTTTGAGGAAGGGTTGTATCTCATATTTAAGGCGCCAGAGAGAAGGAGAGAGGAGACTGCGTGCTAATTGATGGCATCTATAATTTCAAAGAGTGGCCCCTTAGCATATGTGTTTATTCGATGTGATTCATGAAATTCATTAAAGCAATTCAATATTGAAGACTTTCGTGTGTTGAAGTTTATGGCTGTTATATTAGTGCTTTCGAGGAGGTTAGAGATTGTCAGGGAGGCGTCATTGGAAACAACGGTGAAATTTTGAGGGGTTATCATTTGAAATGGAGTTAATACTGATGGAGACTAGAAAGTTGTCGTTACAACGTTAATCCTAAATTGACTGAAATATACATTATAAGGTTGGAAAAGCCCAACAGTTTCGTTAGTCAATTGCTAGTTGATCTCAGCGAGACAGTGTCCCTTGAAATACTTCCCCCACCCCCTTCTCTCTCTCTCTCTCTCTCTCTCTCTCTCTCTCTCTCTCTCTCTCTCTCTCTCTCTCTCTCTCTCCTTGTGGGCCTTAGTACTGTGGCTTTTGCTTTGCTTAGAAAGCGACACTATAATTAAATCCTATTCGTCTCTGTCGTTTAGTTCATCTCCAGTTGTCAAACCGATCAAACAAGCGACGATCTTCGAGTATAACCAGCGAAAAAAAAACATACATACATTGAAAGAAGCTTTACTTTATATAGTATATGAGTTTACAGTATTCCCCGGCCATCCATTGAGACGCGAAGATAGAGATGAAAACTCGTACATTAACACCTAACTAATTCATTTAGGAAAGGTGACCCGCCACGCTCTTAGAGCTCTTTAAACTTCCCCTAATTCCATTTTGTCATTACATACTGGAGGGTGCGTGTGAGTGTGTGTGTGTGTGAGTGCACGCGCTCGCTCGCTCTGTTACCGTGTCTTCATTAGTAGGGGCCTAATTAGATATTACTTTCACTAATTACCGTATTACGGGTACAAATATTTTTTAATGGCGTTTACGACTCTCCTATGATAATTACATTCCCGTAAGCCATTTGCTTCGTTTGTCATTTCTATGACAGTGATTCTTATTAAGTGAATTTTAAGTTTACAACGAAGCGATTAAATATACAATATTTTATTTAAACTAACTGTTTGACCGTGTTCCATCTTGAAACAGTGACTGCCTTTCACACCGATTGGTGAGTATGCATTGCTCTTACTAAGCGATTTGTTTATTCATTTTCAAGTTGATGTTGTACGTGTATTTACCTTTTTTTATATTTACTTTTTTTGTTTCCATACAAATTGAGAATTTTTACTTGTATCTCCAGTAACCCTTTGGTGCTCAAAATTGCTACTCTGTAACACGAAGCTTTAAATACATGAACGTGTTCAGCCACAACAGAAATATTTTTCGTGTCATATCCTTATACTATACTCAAAGTTAGGCCTAAAGCGCAAAATTGCATAGTTTGACAGGTGTGCTATTTTTGAGATGATATTAGTGTACGTCTGTTATTGCTGGCTCAAACATTATTTTGGTTTGTGTAATTTTTTGCCCTGATCTTCGAACCTTACGCTCTGGATAACCACATCTTGTATGTTCCCTATCCTTCCTTTCTTACGTATTCTTTCATTCTTCACAGTACAGTCTCCCCGCGGCCATATTTGTTCAGGCGTCCTTTCATTATAATGCAATTCCTTTATCATTTTTAAAGCTCCGCCATGGCTCTGTATAATTTTGTACTGGTAAATATTTTTTTCGTCATTTATTATGGCTAGTCCACCGCCTCAGAATTAAAATGAGCGATCGTTGATAATTCAGAATGATTAAGATTGGAGGTGGATAGATCAGGTGGAAATGTATCCAACTGAACATTGATTCTTTTCTCTATGATTTTAGAAACGAATTTTGGGGAGTTTCAGTACAACTTTGGCCATCACCTTTACTTCTGCGGGGCTACGCTTTTCTCCCTTTATTGGATTTCACAATCTAGCAGCAAAAGGTTTCCTGGTATGTCCAAACCGAAATGGGCGTTTTCGCATATACTAGTCATTATTACGGTTTGGGTTTATTGATATCATTTGGAAATAATATCTCCAGTCTGAATGCAAAGGATATAATAAGAGACTTGGACTATTCTGATGCCGATTATCATTTGTTTCCTTAAAACTGATAAAACTGTAATAACTATCTAGTAAGACTATAAGAACTGATCTTCATATTGGTAGTTCAGTCGTAAGACTGTGTTCCTGCTTAAACCTGACGTGAAAGGTAATCCTGACTTTAAAAGATTTTTGGTTCCAATGCCATATTTTGTTTACGTCTTAATAAATTTCCATTACTTTGCCATTGAACGTACAAGTTCCGACGAGTGGTCTTTTTTGCCATATATTTAAATTTTCCATCCGAGTAAGAATTTTTTGCATGATTTTCTGAGTTCGTAGTCTTGTGTAATATTGCGTTCCAGGAAATTTATGATCTTTTCTAAATTAATGTCATTATAAGAATTTCATGTTAAAACTCATGTACTATCCATGTTTTAATACGATGTTTTTGTATGAAAGCAATTTTTAATTTGGGTCAGTAAACTTGACGTCATGGATTTCCACCATAGCAGTTTTTGGAATTACGTAAATTTGCATCCTAGTGAAATTCATAATGTATACATATTTTCAACCAGCTAAAAGGCTTTTCAAAATGTTTGATCTGAATTATCAAGGGAGGAAAGTGATTTTGGGATATTCCTCATCATTACAGCACAGTAAGAATTTCTTTAGTATTTAAATAAAATATCCACCTATGAAAAGTTGAATATGTAAATGAGTTTACACATGCGCAAAGAGTTTTCGTGTTTTAGTAATTGACATCTAAATGTAAAGATTTTGAGCACCTGAATAATTTAGTTCGACAACAGGAAGTTTTCGTCCAAGGTTTTCCTTGTTGTAACGTTTCTCAGTTCTTCGCAGCAGTTGGATGTTTTTGACATTATTATAATTTTCCGCTTGGACAAGAAGTTTTTGTTGGCTGGTCGTGGCAGGCATAGTCGGCTTTGTAGCTGGTTGTCATGGCAGCAGTTGCAAATCTCCACCACCGTTTGAGCTAAGGCAGATGTTCAATTGCATACTGCCTAATCCGTAGAGCCATTAAAGGTGAAAAATCTGTTTTCAGTGATATTTTATGCTTAGATTTTATCCCTGATTTTATCTTCGTTTTTCATGGTGTATGAAAAGGAGTTTTATTTTCTGAATGTTTCCTTCGTTGCGCATACATTAATGAATTTACTTTTTAAAAGTATTTCGTTATTTTCTGTTTCTATTTATGCTGTTGACGTTAAAATTACTTCTGTTTCCAATGTACGTCTTTTCAGGGGGCATTTTGTATGCTTCATTAAACATATTCATTATCGTGTGTAGTGAAATTGACATTAAATAAATCTACCCATAAAACGAAACCTTTAAATGAACAGTCATTTGATTCTCCATCAATATATTATACACATACACAAACACACACACACACACACACATATATATATATATATATATATATATATATATATATATATATATATATATATATATATATATATATATATATATATATATATCGGCAAACTCTTTTACTGGTAGGGCATTAAATCAGGTCCGCCCTGGTAAGGTATTCTGCTCATTCGCGCAATAATTTTGCTATTTTCGCTGCGTCGGTGCCGTGGGAGTCGTCCTTCGATTTATTCTTAACTCTGATATATCGTTTTATTCTTAAACTGCGTATTTCCTCTTTCTTTGGATGTAATTGCTCGATTATTTTTGGGGGGAGTAAAATTTTAATTGGCGGTTTTATTTAAGCACAAGGAAAAGAAAGGTTGAGGAGGGCCTCCCCGTATCATTGTGTAAATGGATAAACTCCATAATCAAAATATATATATATATATATATATATATATATATATATATATATATATATATATATATATATATATATATATATATATATATATATATATATTAAAAGTGGATTGAATGTGGAAGCTCAGTCTGGAAAAAGAAACTGAAGTAGAATGAGAGAAATGATTTCCAACGTTTCTTTGCCAGTTTTGAAAATTGCATGACTAATTAATAGCTGACTCGTCTAAAGATTATCAACAGAAAATGTGTATATCTAAGGATGAACTGCTTTCGCGCTGGTTGACTGCTGTAAGTCCGTAGAGAAGTATTTCGGTGCTCATCATCGCAACCGATGCCTTGTCATGGAAAGGACCTCTGTGAAATTCCTCTGGTTATATCTTTCCAGTCCCCTTTTCACTTCCACAGATCTCCATTCATCTCCTTCCTACCCTCTCTTAGTCCCGGTCCAAGCAGTTCTGGGTCTTCCAACTCTTCTGGTGACCATCGGAGCCCAGCTGACACTTATCACACACTGTTTTCCCCGACCAGGTGCGAAGGACATGTCTAAATCATATCTATCTCTTTTATCATTTTCCCATCTGCTTGGAGGAACATTAGTCATTTTCCGTGTGGTATAATTTCACACTGTATCCTCTCCTCTGACTCCTAATTCTCCTCTTGAACTTTAATATCAAATTGACAAAATCTTTTTAGGTATAGTTATAATGAATGGTGTCCGCATAGCAGTACACACCACATTAGACTAATGTATAGTCTTATTTTCTTATGCAGTTTCAGCCTATTTGATTTCAAAATCTTATTCAGCCTGTCCATTGACTGAGATACCTTTTTCGTCTTTCAATAAATTCCAATTCAGGAGAACGTGGTCTGGACATGAATTTCTCCAAACGCTGGAAAGATTCAGCGTCATTAATCTTGTCTACGTCGAATATTATTCCATGGTTTTATGAATACTATGCCCTCGTTATTTCTATTCTCCCTAGATTTGTTTTGAGTCCCATCTCCTTAAATATATGTTGCAATCTAAACCACTCTAACGCTACCTTGTAGCACCCTTATATTACTACAGATTGAGACAAGACTCCCTCAACATGTAATCATTTTATGGATGATTTCAGTTAGCCTTACATATGGAACGGGAGTACTATAGTGACGCAACACCTAAACATTAATTTGTTTGGTGCATTTCATTTTAAAAAATTCGTTTTATGAAAGAAGTTATTAGAAAACATGGATATACTTCTGACCTTTGTTGAAATGTAACAAATCATACGTAAGTTAATTTGCTATGATATTATTGAAAAATGTTTATTTCTTTTTATTAAGGACGGGCTGAATTAAGTGTTAATTGCTTTAACCGATACCAACGAGCCTTGCCATAACCTAGCGTGGGTACGCACTGCTAAGTACCCAGGGCACCATGCTAATGAAATAGGATAAAATAAGACGCTATATCGACTTATGCCTCCGGTGGTGGAGTACAAGTTTTTGGTCGCAAAATGGAGAGTTGCTATATTTTAATGCCAGAGCTTAGTTGATGGTTTCTGGGTCACCGTGGTGGTTCATCCGTATTGATGGGAACTTTCTGGCTGCTCGATACTTTGTCGCATGTGACGCTACGTTTCCTTAATAATTTTTCATTGGAATGATGGTGCCCTATTAATTCTGTGTTCATTTCTAGGTACCATGTTCTCTTAATAATTTTTGAAAGGGATAACGATGCTATATTAACTCTGCGACCATTTTGGACGCAATATTTTTTTTTTTTAACTACTAATAGGACAAACGATTCTAAACTGAATGAATCAATTCCTGGGACACGCGATTTCACTGGACGCAATATTTTTTTTTTTTAACTACTAATAGGACAAACGATTCTAAACTGAATGAATCAATTCCTGGGACACGCGATTTCACTGCAATTTTAATAGGACTAGCAATGGTATATTGATTCGGCCTCCAATTGGGGGACACCATGTTTTGTAGACATTGCTTATTGTAGGAATAAGGTAGCTTTTGTCTGTTTCACGATGCACATATTTAGTAGTTATTGTCCAGAATAAAGTATTAAAAAGCTATCTGTGTGTAGATATTTACCAACACGTACAAAAGTACTTTTTGGAGGGGGGGGGGGCAGTTAACCAACGGGACCGGAACTGTGCTTGAATCATTGGACACAAAATTAAAAGAGAAGAGAGAGAGAGAGAGAGAGAGAGAGAGGCGGGGGATATATGAACGTCTTTAGGCACTTAATTAATGTTATTGTCATTAATATCGAGAGAAGAACATTGCTGTGGCTTTCTTAACAGAGGCAGGGACAGAATTACTCTCATGTAGGTTTAATTACGGCGGCTGCCATGGCATTGAAGAGGAATAATTGAATTTGTAAGGTGGTTCGTTAATTGGATTAACGGTAGATTTTGTCGCCCAAGTTGGGAAAGGGGGCTTCGAAGCGCTAAGGGTTGACCGGCTGAGCTGAATTGAGAATGAGTATCCCGTGCAGAGAGAGAGAGAGAGGGGGATGCACGGTGGAAACTGGAGAGAGAGAGAGAGAGAGAGAGAGAGAGAGAGAAAGCTATAATAGGGCTTGGGGTGCTAATGGGTGTATGCCAAAATTAAATTCACCTTCGAGACACAATGCATTTCTTTGAAGAATGAAAACTCAAAGTGATGAAATATGTTATAGTCACAACTGTAGGTCTATCGATTAATAATCAGTTTGGATCCTATTAGTTTTCGTAGTAAATTTAATGACCAATATCGAGTGGGTAAGAATAGGCACTGGGGGACTATATGTTAATGAAAATTGTTCATATGCATACACACACACACATACACACATAACACGTTCTTGTTTTTATCATGCATCTTCTAAATACTGCTACCATATGGGAAACTTCAGTTGCATTTGGAAGGTGATAATCTCTACGGTTATGTTGTGCCAAATTTGATTTACTTTTAAATGTTGCTAAAATCCATGTTAGACATTTTAATCTGAAGGGTATTTTAATGTCTTGCACACACACATACACGAACACAAACACACACACATTTATATGTATATAATTCTATATATATATTATATTTTTCGCATATGTGAGTGCACATGCGTGCACGTATGTAGTCTTAGGTATGTGTATTTTTTACCCCTTTGTCGGTCTAACTCCTGATGGGTATCTTCTTTCGTTTCTCAACAAGTGTTTTGGGATTTAGCTATTAGTTCATTGTCATAACTTGACTCATATCCGTAGAGCAATTCATATCGTATTACATTAAGTATAATCTTACTTCGTGTGTAATTTCAAGGTATTTGATTCCTATGTCTTATTCCGTTTGCCCGTTGTGTGGATTTTTCTTTCCTTAGAATCCAAATCAAGAGAATCTGTACAGGATATTATATTATATATATATATATATATATATATATATATATATATATATATATACATGTGTATGTGTACATATATATATATATATATATATATATATATATATATATATATATATATATATATATATATATATATATATATATATATATATAAACGTGCAGTGGGAGTCAGACAGAGGTAGGATGGTGTTGCCATCGGCTGCAGCTGAATCGTTGTCATGACACCACTGTTATACATTACCGCTCATGTATCCCTGGCCCCCCACCTCTCTCTCTCTCTCTCTCTCTCTCTCTCTCTCTCTCTCTCTCTCTTGTCTGACTAGTTTGAGCAAGGTAAAAGAGCGTGCTCATTTTTGCGTATGGAGATTCGTTTGCTGTCAGCAGTATGGCTCATTTGATTAAGTCGAATCAAATAGCATTTTTGCTATCTTGTGTGGTGTGTGAGCGATACGTGAATCGTTCTCGTCACTTTTTGATATTTGGTGTTTTTAATTGAATGGCACGAAGAGTATAGGACATGTTCGTAGTCATTCATTTCGGAATTGAACTCCTCCGAGAGAGGGTTTTCAGAGTCATAATTTGGAGTAGAACGGGGCGTAAATAGATTTATAGAGAGGAGGTAGAGAAGAGAATAAGGATAACAGGTTTAAATGCAAATGTGTGTTGGGACTGGACTCTCTCTCTCTCTCTCTCTCTCTCTCTCTCTCTCTCTCTCTCTCTCTCTCTCTCTCTCTCTCTCTCTCTAATAGATTTCATATTTTATTCTTTTTTTACTTTATAAGAAACTTCTGAACTTCAGATAAACTATGCTTTATTTCCACGCCCCTTCCCTCCCCTCCCCCATTGCCGACGTACCCAACTATAAACAAGGAATTTTCCCCATCCGCTACGAACTCTTTCTGTTACGGGGCGGAGCTCCCCTTCTGAGCTCGCAAAGAAAATAAAAAAAAATTAAAGGAGGAAAAAGTCGACCCCATTTCAGTAAGACTTTTTCTTCTATTTCTTAAATGTTGTCACTCTGACACCGCTCTATAGCGTGCGTGTATATAGGCTATATATATATATATATATATATATATATATATATATATATATATATATATATATATATATATATATATATATATATATATATGTATGTATTATATACATATATGTTAAATATATACATACACATATAATATATATATATATATATATATATATATATATATATATATATATATACATATCTATATATATACATTTATATATATGTATGTATGTGTATATAAATATATATATATATATATATATATATATATATATATATATATATATATATATATATATATATATATATATATATATATTATATATATATATATATATATATATATATATATATATATATATATATATATATATATATATATATATATATATATAATATATGTAGGCAGTCTTTCTAACTGGTAGTTCGTTTAGTTCCCTGCATTCGTTTGGTAAAAGTTGGGCATCGCCAATATTGTCGGTGTTTACTCAAGGTACCGTATACGTCGGGAAAGGAACTTTGTTTTGAAACGAAATTATAAGATTATTTAAGTTCAAACTCTACGGATTTATTTTCTTCGGTTATTGTGCACCGAGACACTAAAATTTTTGTTAAATTGATGTTAACGCTGACCATTCATGAAAATTGTTCTGTTCTCTTTGAAAAACTTGACTAGATTTTCGGGTGGCGTTAGACGATAACAAAGTAAACTTCGTGATCAGTCATGAAGATGGACAAGAAACAGATATTCCCACCATTCTCTCTCCTGAGAGGACTGAAAAGGAAGACTGATCATTATTTTTACTGCACCCAGATCAGCTGTGTATGTTATGAAGATGCATCTAACGAATATTCCAGGCAAATGTATACGGCTGTCAGAACATATTTATGAAAGATTTGTTTTGTTTGTTTTACCAAATATATTTGACAGAAACAAAGCATCGCCGGTCATGGCGACTACACCAGAATGGTGTCATTAAAACTTTGCTGGTGAGAATTTCAACACTATGCATTTAGGGAAGGAAGACATTCAGTGTACACTTGTATTATGTATGTATGTTTATCTAGCTACGTATCTATATCTCTGTATAATATATTCATATATGTACATGTACATATATATATATATATATATATATATATATATATATATATATATATATATATATATATATATATATATATATATTATATATATATATATATATATATATATATATATATATATATATATATATATATATATATATATATATATATATATATATATATATATATAAAGAGACTATGTTTGCTTCTCTTACACAGAACGTATGCTGTATATACACTTTTTATACATAATTGCGTTATATATAGCAAGAATGAAAATGATGATACAAAGTGACCGATAGATTATCGAGAGGGATCTTAGGGTGAAAGAAAAGAGAAAAGTTGGCTCTGTGGCTGAGTGAGGGTGGCCAACCCACCAACAGTGTGAAAGGTGATATCTCGGCTAGTCTTATGGAACACTCGAGAAAGTTAGAGAATTCCGAAGTTTTGAGGATTCGCTGTTCGTATTTCGCTTCTTCTCTTCACATTGAATTTTTTGATACGCCTCTGTTTGTATATACCCCTCGGTCTCTGAGATAGAATAAGTATACAGATAAAGCATTCTCTCTCTCTCTCTCTCTCTCTGAGAAGTACTTGGGGAGAATTTGGTTAAAATCTGGAGGTTTAGACTATACTTCCCATTGGTAAATTAAATCCTGTTTTCTTGATCAACTAGCGTACTTTGTAGTTTCAACCAGACCTTTTTGAAGGTTTAGATTCAGTAGATTTGAGGTTATGATTTTTAATCCTTTTAAAGGAAGTAGATGATGGTAGAATTAAAATGGTTCTTAATTGAATCGATTATAGTTACGCAAATAGTACTTGTCTCTGGATATTTTTACGTCTTAACCACGTAATTTATTGTAGAGACCTAAATGAAGTTGTTATTTTGTTTCCTAAGGATTTATAAAAGTTCAAGTGGCTCTGTATTTGCCTACGCTTTTGCAGAGTAGGGTGAAAAAAACAAAGATTCCAAACAACTGAGTGAAACTAATATGTGTTTTCTGTTGAATATGTATGTAAATGAAAAATATAGATTATCATTGAACTTGTAGCTCATTTCTTGCTCTTAACTAATATATTACTATTATTATTGGGACCCCCCCCCCACAACTTGCCTTTATGGGAGACGATGATTATGAGCTCTGTTTACCCGACGTACTTAAGAGAAAGATATTTCTCATAAAAAGATTCCCTCTCCATCCTAAGAGAGAGAGAGAGAGAGAGAGAGAGAGAATGTCGGCTTTGTATGCATACGTATCAAAGAGGAACGAACTATTTTTTTGTATCCTAAATAATTCGAATTTTTCCTCACTGCTCCTTCTTCTTGCCATTTTATTTTCTAATTTCCCTTTATGTAACTTTAGTACGAGGGGAAATATTCCCCTCTGCTGCATTGCCGAGTTTAGCGCCTCCTTGCGAGGGGGACTTTCCCCCTTACGACTTCCTTTCGTAAGTGCGTTTTTCGCTAAACACTCGGGCACATGTAGTCGATTGTATACGCCTTTAATGGCTGCCAATGACGATGCCCCAGCCATTTCGCCGCTTCTCTTATAGACGCTTTAGTTGGAATGCCCGCTCGCCTAAGCGTCAGTTTATGTACGTTTGTTTGCGTTTGTGTTGTCTGATGTGGTAGATGGCGTATGTGGGCTCATGTGATGGCAGTGTTTATCAGTCAGGTTGTTTGTGCGTTTCGACGCATAGAAGTGGTTCTACTCTTTTTAGGCAATATAAACGCAATAGGTATGTTCATGTATGCAAGTTTTGTTGAGCGAGTGTCGGTTGCAACCAGAATGGAAATGGCCATAGGCTAGCAGCGGCATCCCAAAAACCGTGTGGGGAAACTCAGAATAGTAACTCCTTTTGGAGGCCCTCAACTAGCGCTATATTTTCAGGTAATCATGCTAAAGTGTATTTATAGGAATTATGTTTTTTGTGTCTATAATATTTCAATCTATATACTATAGCTCTTCTATATGTATTATCCTGCCCGTAAGTCACGAAAAGCTCTTGAAGAGAGCCTGTGGAGGCCTAGCGCTTCGCTAGACCGGCGTATGTCCATTGTATCATTATTACATCATTTTATATTTTCAGTTATTTTCAGTTACATCCGCTTATTTATATTCTTACAAAGAGACAGGACAGTAATGTTTTCACAAAGGAGGCAATGCTGTAGTCACTTACTTTTAACCGTTACACATATCGTAGAGCCTTTTTAGTTTTCTGTAAAAGAAAACAATTTTGACGGCTTTGACTGTCCGTCCGCACTTTTTCTGTCTGCCCTCAGATCTTAAAAACTACTGAGGCTAGAGAGCTGCAAATTGGTATGTTGAGCATTCACCCACCAACCATCAAACATACCAAATCGCAACCCTCTAGCCTCAGTAGGTTTTATTTTATTGAAGGTTAAAGTTAGCCGTGGATCGTGCGTCCGGCAGCGCTTTCCGGAAGCGTGCGACGCATCTTCACTCGACCGCTTCTGGGGAGTAACTGAGCGTTGCGAGGTCGTAGCTAATAGTTTTATACAGCATTATACGTGTACAGAAAACTCGACACTTCGGCACATTTTTTACTTGTCTTAAGAGGCAGAAGCTTTTGTTGCAGTTTGGGTTTTTAAATAAAAATAAATTCTCATCGAAGGGATGGTTTGGGTAAGAAGTTTGTGACTCCAAGTAAGACCTGACTTTCTTGGAGAGAGATATATAGAGGGAGAGGGAATGAATGGGTGTGTTAGGGTTTCTATGAATACTGACATCCTTTGAGTGTGATAGAAAAAAAAAAGTTCATGTTACAACTTTATAATGAATCCTGACATTCTTCGAGAGATATGGATTGAGGGAAAGGATTCTTTTTCTTTTTGAGAGAGATAAATGGCTATGATTGAAACAGGCTGTGCTAAAGTAAATTGAAGGAGGAGGAGAAGGAGAAGGAGGAGGTTTTCAAAGAGGCTGAGCTGAAATGAAGGTATTAGCAGTGAGTAGAGACCAAAAAGTTTCGATGGTAAAATTTATGGGTTTGAAACAAGGAGGAAAGCTTGAATAGTTGAGAGTAAATGGAAAAAAATTATCTTTTTTTTTTCATAAAGATGGAAGAAAAATGTCAGTGTTACAGAAGAAAGGGAAAAAAGTTAGTTTTTTGTTATACTGTTGAGCGTGGAGAAAATTTTTGTTTACATATTGTCGGGAAAAAAAAGTTTTAAAAGGTGTTTTTACTGGGCGAGGGGAGAATAGTTTTCAAGAAAAGAGAGAATTTTTTTTCGCAGGTTGAGGGAGGGATATTTTTTTCTCCGACAGGTGAGGAAAATTATTTTTAGAAGCGGGAGGGTTACTATAAGAATTGGAGTGAAAATGGTGTGTTCAATATTTAGCAGGTGTTGGGAAGGAAGAAAAGTTAATTGTGAGTTGAATAGCAGGTGATTGTGATGCAATGGAGGTTCTAGAAAGTAAGGATAATTGGAGGTTCAGGAATATGATAGAGAAAGGATGCTGCTGTAGTTAGAGAAACTGAGTTTGTGAAAGGAGACAAAGAAGTAGCGAAGGGGGAAATGCAGAAAAGTAGAAAAAGAGCTTTTGTAAATGACTCGAAGCAGTAAGTGATTTTCAAACTGGAAATCGAAAAAGGCATTTCGAAAACAGGGAAGAGAGGAATTGCTGTGAAAGAAGATGGAGTTTGTTGAATAAGAGTCTGAAAACATGAAATCTAAAAGAGGCGCTGAAATAGGGGTGGGGGAAGGGAGAATAGAGCTTTTGGAAGAAAAGAGAAGAATTGGAGGGTCTGAAGGAGGAAGGAAAAAAACTGGGTATTTGGAAACAAAAAGCAGAGACAGAGAACATGAAGGGGAGTTCAGGAAGAATGAGAGGAAAAATACACTCTGACTTTGGGAGAGAGAATTGGCTCAAGTATAGCATCAAAAACTACCATAACATTTTCGTGTTGTAAACATTCATCCGTACTAGGATCAACATAAATTTGGATCCTAAATTCTCACAGCAAATCATTTGATTCAAGGTTTGGTCGTATATTTTTTCAAAACCTTGAGTAAAATCTGGCAGAGCTTCATTGAAATTTCTTGAAAAGGCACGAAAGCTAGAGGAAAGATGAGGAAATATGGGATACTTGATGCAAGAGGCTCGCCTGCATTTTGCGCTAGTCTCTCGGAGTTGAACAGAGAGCATAGCAATTCTTCAGGCTTCTCGTCAGATCTTCTGAATGTGGAGCAAAGCGTTTAGCTTGTCTCTTTCTTCCTTTGTGTCGCTGGAAATTGGATTTTTCTCTTGGGAACATTTTAATTTTGAATTTCAGCTGATAATTCATCGTCTGTCAGTATATAATCGGCGTGAATTCGCGCTGCAAAAGTGTGGTTTCATATGATTACGTGTATGATGACATTCCACCCCGTCCATTTTTTTTGCTTAAACGAACTAAAATATTCAAAAAATGAAGAGGAACCTAAAATTTCACTCTTGCAATAGATAGTTGCCCCTCAAGCTACCAGCACCAGTCATCATTAACCGATTGTCACTGGTATATGTTTTATTTTAATTTTTTTAAAGCAATCACTTCCTTAATTATGTATCTAACGATGTCTTTTAAGCAGAAAATTCAACAGTACGTTGCTGCGAGTTCACATTAAGTACGGTTAGTGTGCTCATACATTCACACGTAAATATATAAACATATTTATAAATGTTATTTGAACATAAAATCATTTAAATAAACTTAATCTGCTCAATTTATACCTCTTTTGTATGCATAGTGACTATTGCTGGTCCGTTTCAATTGTGCTCTCTCTCTCTCTCTCTCTCTCTCTCTCTCTCTCTCTCTCTCTCTCTCTCTCTCTCTCTCTAACACATTAAACTTCATTGTAATTTAAAAACTGTTTTCTATATCAAAAGCGATTCCAACTGTTATATGTTTGTTCCCATGCTATTGTTTCATGCATAATTTGCATACATAAATTTCTTGAATTTGCATACGTAAATTCCATGTATATTTGCATACATAAACTAGCGAAAGCCTCCCTTACATTCTCACGAAGTTCTACCGATATTATGCTGGTTTTTTTATTTTATTTTATACACAATGTATAATTTCGGTGGCGACTATCGCGAGCAAAGTTCACACTGGCAGTGGGAGCGTATATAGATTTTTTTTGTCGGCAGTTTCTATATATTCAAACTTTCTCTCGAAAGTTGTAATCTCTGCAAGTTCCTGGAGGGAAAATATGTTGAGCGGCCCCCTTTTGGTAGCCTTGTGTACAGAATGGCCATGGAGTTTCTTTTGTCTCGAGTATTTATTTATTTATTTTTTTTTTTGCCCTTAATTGAGAATATATTTCACCTTCACTGCTTTACAGGCGCGTCTCTTGTTAATAGTTCTGAATGATTCTGTAGTTTACGGGATCGTTCTACAGGTTGGTTTAGGTTTTTGCTGTTTACTACCCAACACGCTTTTATTTATGACTTTGTATTGTTGTAAGTGACGCTGATTGTTTATGTGTAGGTCTTAGGTTTTTCAGATGCCTACCAAATTTACATATATAATATTGTTTTTCTTTAGTTTTGTGTTTCATACTTTTCCTTCTTTAAAACTACTTATCATTTATGTCAAAGCTGTCTGTTTATTTTTATGTTTCCATTTCCTTTTTCTAAATGTGACAAAGATATATATATATATATATATATATATATATATATATATATATATATATATATATATATATATATATATATATTATATATATATATATATATATATATATATATATATATATATATATATATATATATATACATATACATATGAGAGAGAGAGAAAGAGAGAGAGATGCTCAACAGTGAATATGTAATCCTGATGCATACACATATGTAGTAATAAAACAAAATAGTATGCCACTCAAATATAATTGTAATCTTTAAATTTTCTTATTCTTTTTTTTATGTTTTCCCTTGGGGCCTCTCTCTCCCCAGAATGCTGGGTACGAAGGCCGTGGATGAATTCTCTCGACTACTATCTCTGTTCTTTAACTGTCGTGACGTCCTTTCATTTGCAATTGATTAATTAGTCAGTCGTCTGCGACTTCTGTTTTTATTTACATATGTAAGCCAGTGTCTGTGATTTTTTAAATGACCAGATATGACAGTATGAATATGTGCGCTCATATTATCTATGGCAGGTTTCCCAAACGTGGAAATATGTGGGTGTACAGTGTAACTTACATTACTTGCTTGTAAATTTGCCCGTGCGGTATATATTTTGCTCTTGATATATCATGCGTACATGTTTTCTCTGGTATTTCTCTCAGCCTTTATTTATAAATAAAACGAATAGTTTCTATTGCAGTAATAATTAGTGTGTTTGATATTTTACAGTGAATGGTTACGCTTGTATTTTAGAATGATATAAAAGATAATAAATGTTAAATTGTAGCAGCCGTAACGAAGTATTTATTTAGCATTAAAAATAGTATATATATCGTTTAGTAATAATTGTTAACATCAGTTTGCAGATCATTTTCAGGTAACATTTGTTCATATTTATATTATTTCCTGCTAACAAAAAGATGAATGGTCATGAAACTTTTCAATATCATCAGCACGAGAACATTATATGAGCATATTTTAATTGTATTATTATGTAGCATATTTTTTTTTAGCATTACATTTTATTGCATTTTGTTTTTTAGCTATATCGTATACATATGTGCAATAGTAAAAACATATTGTCTTCAAAGACAGTTGCCTATCATTTTGCACTGATATTAGTATCTCTTATTTTGCAACCTGTTACGTAAAAGTAACAATTATTAGAGCTATGTAAATTGAGGAAAGAATAAAGAGTAAGCATATTTAGCAACAAAAATATGTGTATGAATACTACTCGACAATATGGTAATCATCATTTGATAAGAATAATATGCGGACATGTTTCCAGAGCCTTCATGATCCCTCATAGCGGTGAACATACATCGAATGGTTACAACATCCTCTTGCAAAATCCTCACAAGGATGTTTTTGAAATAACGTTAAGGTGAATCCTTGTTGCTACGAGGAAATTGTATTCATGAAAGATGCTCTCACAAAAGTCTGGCAGTGGAGCAATTCCCTATGACTATCTTTTAAAATAGCTATTCAAAGCAGTGTTGGGATCGATTTTCGAAGTAGCTCTTTTCAAAAGGTGTTCGGAAGTACTCGTCATTGTGAGTGATGATGCCTAAAGGAGGTGTAAACAGTAGCCATTTTAAATGTTGTGCGCAATTAGATCATAGAATATTAATATGGTGGCTCAAAATAACGTATTGTTAAGCTATTTCAAATTAAAGTGAATGACATCTTCAATGTCATTGACAAAGTCATTCTTCGTAATTCAAGATGTCTGTTCTTAACTCACCCAAGCTCTTCGAAATGAAATTTAAATTATTTTCAGTTTAATAAATTATTTTTAATTGTTTTAGTGTAGCACCCTGCCAGGTTTCTTGCAGTAATTGCAGTAACACCAACGAAAACTATTCTTACTTGCTATTTAAAAGTTATGCGCGGCTCTTCGTGAATATACCCAGTTGAAACAAGGGCGTAGAATTCTTTGCAAAAATGCACTGTATACAGCTTTCTCTGCCCGCCCGCCCCCCAAACCTATTGTGAGGTGTTTGTTGCAGTGAAAACGCTTTTCGGTTTCAAGGCCAATTCGCACGAAATGACGAGTGTGATTTATTTAGTTGAGTATTCTCTCGTCTGTATTTTGGTGCAAGGCGTTTCTTTGACGCCATAGAGAAAGTCATGCATTTAAATTCCTGCCTTTTCTTCAATGCTGAGAACACAGGAGGGTTTCAAGTATGAATTGAATAGAGAGAGAGAGAGAGAGAGAGAGAGAGAGAGAGAGAGAGAGAGAGAGAGAGAGAACGTTACCATTTTGAAAACTTATTCATAAAAATTATATAATAATATATATATATATATATATATATATATATATATATATATATATATATATATATATATATATATATATGTATATATATAATGTGTGTGTGTCTGTGTGTGTAATTACACACACTATATATATATATATATATATATATATATATATATATATATATATATATATATATATATATATATAATATATATATATATATATATATATATTATATTTTTTTATAATCTACTGGTCACTTTTTTTACTAGATACGCATGCAGTTGCAATAGCCACAATGCTCTTTCTACTAATCGATAACTTCAAACTCTTTATATGCGCTTGTCACTGCAAAACCTAAGATCCAAACGAAGAAATTCTGACGCCCGGCACCGACTTATACCCTTCTTCATGGTCAGGTGAATAACGTTACCTCGTTGTGATAAGCCGGATGCGAGTTCGAATCGTCACACGCCATCAGAATTTCTTCATTTTTTCTCGGGCCATGTAGTGACAAGCCATGTAGTGAAATCGAGAATTAAGAGAGCATTATGGTAATTATAATTACTTACACATACATACTTACATATGTTATATATATATGTGTGTGTGTATGTGTGTATATGGTATGTATAATAATTCAGTTTTGCAATAGATTATTGTAGTTAACTTGTTGTATTAACCAGTTGTAAGAGTGCTAAAGTGTCATATATATATATATATATATATATATATATATATATATATATATATATATATATATATATATATATATATATATATATATATATATATATATATCCTTAAAACGTGCATAATAGCACACTTTCTCTTTTAACGTTTATTTCACTCTCTTATGGAAATGCTTTTTACTGCGCTACCGAGTTTAGCGAGTTTTTACGTTTTAGTGAATAATTATGAACTGATAATTGACTATTTATTTTTATTAATATCCGACTGAGCGAAATAAATTCCTTGCAAACACCAGGTGTGAAGAAACTCTTCATGTAAGTACCTTATTGGCTGGTGACTATGGTCGGGATATTGGACACTTTTTACTTGATACTAAGACACCTTGATCCGCTTAACTCCAATATAGCAGCCAGACCTCCCAAAAAGTTACCCGGATATTTGCCGATATATATTGATAACCTCTCGGATTTTTTTTAAGCTATTCTGACACCTGAACATTTGATGACCAAAGAGCTCTCAGTCGGATTTTTCTGTGCATCGTGCTACCTATCGTGTGGTGTTATGGGTAATAAGCGCAGTACACTCTTCTTCAAAATAATGAATCCCGACTGGTTTTCTGTTTTCCACTTGAACCAATCACGCTTCCTTTACAATGGTAACTATAATTGTTAAATGACGCAACGTTCCGCTAAACTGGCTTCATTTCCTCCGTAATGACAGCTGTAGCCCAAACATGTCAGTCGTGTAACCAGAAATGGTTTCTTAATAATGAGCATTTTTGTAGTAGACTGGTGTAACTTTCATCAATTAGTGTAGCCTTTCCGCCAAAATAACGGCATGTTCCCACCGTTGAAAGCTATTTACCGCCCATGCATACTCATAAAGCGCCTAGTGGTTCAAGAAGACGGCCCTGGCTGGACGGCGACAAGTGTAAATATGGAGTTTATTTCCCGCTTTCTATCGCTGGTACCTACAGAAAAAATATATGGGCACGCATTGCATTTCGTTAAATAGTGATTTCCTGAGGTAACATTAACCTGTTGATATCTTAGAAAATGTCCAGAGGTAACCAGTCAGTAATTGATGGCATTAGAACGTATTGAGATCCTTGAAATCCTTTAAAGAAAGGTAGACATCTTTTAAAAAAAGTTACTTAATAATCGTTCGCATGAATAGAAACACATTCTAACACATTCCAGAAAACACGGTTGGTACCAAGAAAGCCTTTAATTACGGGTACATTTATGTATATGGAGCTGCGAGACTTTTGTTGAACACTGCCTAACGTAGAAAACAAAATTGCTGAATAACTTTGACCAAACGGTACCGCCAAACACCTCAGAAGGGTTATTTTTATCTCATCTTCTCCTTGATATGACTGTAATGGATTCGTGGGTGTGGTGTATATTATATATATATATATATATATATATATATATATATATATATATATATATATATATATATATATATATGTATGTATGTATGTATGTATGTATGTATGTATATTATATATATGTATATATATATATATACACATATTGTCCACGTGTATAAGAAAACTTTAAAAGTAGAACCAAAGAGAATCATGGTAAAGCATTCCGGTTGCTCTTAGGATTTTGACAATATATATATGTATGTACAGTATATTTTCCAGGAAATAACACAAGTAAACGAGTGAAGGAAGAAGTAGACAAAACAAGTTACTTTATTTATAGAGTCAACCGGACTTCACTTGCATGACTGTTTTCAGTCTTAAACAAGTAAAATGTTTTCTGTACAGCCGAAAAAAGATTTATCTTTCGGTGGTCTCGGTATAATGCTGTATGAGCCGCGGTCCATGAAACTTTAACCAATGCCCGGTGGTGGCCTATCCTATATCGTTGCCAGAAGCACGATCATGGCTAACTTTAACCTTAAATAAAGTAAAAACTACTGAGGGTAGGGGACTGCAATTTGGTATGTTTGATGATTGGAGGGTGGATGATCAACATACCAATTTGCAGCCCTCTAGCCTCTGTAGTTTTTAAGTTCTGAGGGCGGATAGAAAAAGTGCGGACAGACAGACAAAGCCGGCACAATTGTTTTCTTTTCAGAAAACTAAAATGGAGAAAATATCCACTAAAACATGTAACGTTGTATAAAGTCAAGAGTCAAGCGCGGTGTGTCGAAGTTTTCATCGACGAGCGTGAAGCCAGAGATAAATGATTTGGGAAAAAATAAAAAACAAGCGGAAATAGATGCCTGAAAAAACGGGCTTGGCCTATCTTCAGAGCGAAGCATATCGTGCGAATTTCCGCAGTGGTCCAGTCGCGGAATGGTGGAAGACAGATTTCCTCAGTGGGCAGTGGCCGAGTGGAAAAATACCACATTCGACATAACCAACTATGATATCCTTATCAGCCTCTACCCGCCCCCCCAATAGTTCCCCCTTTCCTGGGTGGAGGGGGGGGGAAGGTGTGGGAGTTCGAGAGAGGTGAATTCGCCAGCGTATTTTTCCCTTGTGTTTCAAAAGCTCATTAAAATATCATTGCTCCGATGAGTTTCAGTGGTGCATAGATACTAATTACCAGTGACGCAATCCATGTTACTCATGCTAACATGAATAGGGAATTTTTTTTTGCCCCATTTTCCTTTTCGGCCATCGGCATTTTCACTTACATTTGACCGGTGGCAAGTTCCGGGTTTTTAGTGAAGGTTTTTGTCATGATTTTTAATGAGTCGCCCTCATTGTTTTCCAGGTTTGGCATTTATTTTTAATTTTTGGGGGCGGGGGAGGGGGGATCGAGTTAGTGTATTTTTGTGGAACAAAATCCAATTGGTCATTAACATGCCCAAAAATTCCATTATGTTTAGCGATAATAAAAGGTAGCAAAGCTAAGTTAATGAACAGATTATATATACAGTATATATATATATATATATATATATATATATATATATATATATATATATATATATATATATATATATGTGTGTGTGTGTGTGTGTGTGTGTGTGTGTGTGTGTATGTATATATATTAAATACATATATATATATATGTATGTATGTTTGTGTTTATAGTATATATATATATATATATATATATATATATATATATATATATATATATATATATGTGTGAGTGTGTGTGTATGTATATATATTATAATTTATAATTTGCGTTATGAAGCCCAACTGCAAGGTGAATGACATTACTGGTGCAGCAGCATCAAGAGTAACTCAAGGTTCAGCAGCTGTACAGAGAACGTGTTTTAAATGCCTCCGGCTCGTTAGACCGTGAAACAGCATGGCACTTCAACAGAAAGTGGGTGCTGACTCCATGCAGAGAAAAGTTTCACATACTACAGCTCCGTCCGGTGGGTCTGTGAAATTTTAATTGTTGTGCTTGGGCAAGCTGGCTGCACTCTTGACTGGTGGGTTGTTTTGGTACGATAGTTGATCCTTCAGAACTGTTGACTCTGGTTATAGTTTTAGTTGCCTGGCCATTAAAGCCTCTATGGAAATATCCCGGTTGAAATAAAACGTGTGGAAAATGACAAAATAGTACTTACTCAGATGGTGGCCTAAATCATAAGTCTCACTGTTGGGAGAAGATGAATCCGTCAATATACATGTTTTATTTATTTGTTTACTCATAATTCACTGTCTGTTCTTTAACAACTTAGGTTTTCAGTGATCAAATCTAATTATTAGGTTTTCAGTGATCAAATCTAATTAGTTTTTTATATCTTTTCTGGAAGGATTTTTTTCTTTTTTAAGTTTTTCTTTGACCTGTGATCATGATTTATCCACTTCCGAATTAAAAGAGATTCACAGCATTAGTCTCTATTTATAGTAGAACTGAAATCTGTGACGAAATTTAGTCCGTCAGCCTCTCTGCAAATAAAAAGACTGAATCGTTATATGTTAATTACACTCCGTCACTTCGGAGCTGGCAGAGACGCTGCTATCCATGGCTGATTTGATTATCCCCGGGACGTTTCTTTTCCTGCCAGACGTGAGAAATGAATGCTGGCAAACGGTAATTGGATTATTCGAGTACGGTCGCATTGAAGAGTATATAGTTTTTGTGAGGTCTGTTTAATAATGCATTCATTTGTATAATCGGCGAAGTCGGCGTCATTTTTTCATGTCTGTCTGGGAGAGAGTTGCATTTTCCCCTTGAACCTTGAGAGAAGTTGCCTTATACCTCCTGACTAGTTTAGGCAAGTGTTACTTTTTTTTAC
>NC_089752.1:14363000-14370500 GCF_040412425.1 Macrobrachium rosenbergii | reverse complement strand
TGCGCAATATATATGAATGAAAGGCCAATATCTAGACCTGATGCAATGTTTCATTTGGCACTGTTATTCGTTGTACATTGATCCCTTTCTATTGTGAAGTGAACGTGAGTGTTTTGAAGTGAACGCGATTTATGAATATGAACTTAAAAGTCACTTTAAAAGTGAACTCGAGCTTTGTATTGTTGGACTATGCAGCGTGAAATCGCGCAAGTTGAACACGAGAATGAGCTTTGTAAGATACGCACGAACGTAATTTTGCGTTTCAGCTTTGAAATTGTATCCCAAGTGTGTGAACTTTGTGAAGCGTACATGAGTATTAGGAGGATATTGTGGAATATATAGGTACATTCGAAACTCGCGTGCAGTTGTAATCTTGCTCAGAAATCATGAAGAAGAAAGGGAAATAAACCTATGATTTTGCATAGCCTCCGCACAGAACTCCACGCAGTTTACATGAAGGTTTTAAAAAGTCGCATTTGTGGTTTGTTAGGCAGCTTTTTGCGAACCGCACTTTGATTCATAATTTGATGCAAATTACTGAATAAAATTATCATTTAGATTGACCACCAATACAAAGAGTAGGCTGCGCGTTCTGGGTGCCCCCCCTCCTTTTTTTAAAAGGTCAAATATAAATTTTTAAGGTTTGTCAATAAAACTGTTTGCCATTCAAAGATAAACTTGTTAAAACTCATTATTGTGTGCTGTTTATAAGAGAAACCCATGATAGATTTGGAAGCAAATTTTCGTGAAGCGATTTTGCACTGAATTGGTTGACTGGAAAGGGAATGCTTACAATAGTCAGACGAGATTCTGTGATATGAAGCAGAAAATTAAGGCATAGGAAACTAGCATCAGTAAATCCTTTGCCGAACGAGATCCACGTATGTCTGTTTAGATGCTCATACATATATTTTATTTGTGTTATATAGTTTGTGTGTTATATTTGTAATATGTGTGTTATATTTAAATAAGTGTGTGTGTGTGTGTGTGTGTGTGTAATGGTTTTGTGGTACAAGACAGGGCTATAATCGAGCAAAAATTCCGGTTTCGTGTTCTTCCTGTCTCGTGGCCTTCTACCATCAAACCATCTTTTTACTTTTAACGACATCAGTGGTTTCTTTAAAAATTGGTAATTCCTGAATTTCTTTGTCCGTTTCCTTAGACATATTGGTTTTTGCAATTAGTTCCACTTCGACGTTAAATAATTGCAAAGTAGCTGTCAGCTTTGGAAGTGATATAAATATTTACTATTTCTTGCAGGCTTTCAGATGGTATGTTAACTTTTAGCCATAATTAGATAAGTTTGCAGCTTTTTGAGGTGGCTGGAGTTAACCTCCTGTGGTGGAGGTAGTGAAATTTGCCAGCTTTTCAAATCTGTCCAGAGAATTTCTCATTCCTTCTACAGTACCTCCATTCATATTATCCTTCCATCTTGCTATCCACCTTCTCCTAACAATTATTTCATAGTGAAACTGCTTGGAGGTTTTCCTCCTGTTACACCTTTCAAACCTACCTACTCTCAGTTTCCTTTCCAGCGCTGAATGACTTCATAGGTCTCAGTACTTGGCCTTTGGTCTAAACTCTATATTCTATTCCACGAAAATATGTAGGCTCCTTTTAACTCGTTTCGCAGAGCATTAATATAAAGAAACATTGCATAGGTAATTTGTATCTGGTGTAACATTGCATAGGTAATTTGTATCTGGTGTAAAAAATTCTTAGACCTTTGTGTTAGGAGAAGTGAAATACTTGGTGAATAAGTTTGAGAAATGTTTAATTTTCCTTTGTACAGTAGATTAGGAGCTATTGAACCAAATATGGCCATCAATCCCCATTATGCTTGTAGGTGGGTCATGGATGAACGTTTTTATTTTTGTATGGTAATTTTTTTTTTTTAGGTTTTATTCTTCGCCCTCTTTAGTTGGAATACTTTTAATCATCTTTACTTCAGCACTTTGACTGTGCTAAGGAAATTCATATTTATGTTGAGGACAGAAATGATTTGATATTTCATGGAGACCCTTTAATGTTTATGGCCAGGTAAACGCAGGTGAGCCGAGGTGAAATCGAACTCGCGCTGGCGCAGCGAGAGCGAGGCGCTCTCCAGCAAACAAGCAGATTTTCACAGCACTTTATCAGTAATAACCCCGTAATTAGTCCGCTCTTAATTAATTTTCAGTGCAAGAGCTGGTTGTGTCGGACACTCCACAAATACCTCCTCCTTCATGCACTAATTGCCTTTTCTTATTTCTCTGTTATTATCTCTTTTCTTTCACGTATCCGTCCGTTGGACTCGTCTCCCTTCAGTGCTCGCGTCTGCGTACCCGTCGTCAGCCCCAGCGGCGTTGCCAAGGGCGAACCATCTACCCGTAATGCCATCGCATTTTATCCATCCCCGAGCTCCAGCAAGAACGGAATACCCAGCCTTAGATTCCCTCTGCTTAAGTGTGGTTTTCCTTCTTGTTAGGTTTTCGAGTTTTTTTCTTTATTTTTTCCCCGAGTCTCTTTTGTCAGAAATTCATTGTCGCTCCTTTTGAGAAATTATAGACAAATTGAATTTGTCTCTCTTGTTCAAATAGTAAAGAAATATGGAGTTGCTCTCTCTCTCTCTCTCTCTCTCTCTCTCTCTCTCTCTCTCTCTCTCTCTCTCTCTCTCTCTCTCTCTCTCGAATTAAATAAGGATGTTAATCCCAGACCACAAAATGAGATTTTCAGCCTGTTCTATTTGAAGTTATACTGTTGTTGAATAGATGTTTTATCGGATTTGCAAATCATTGTAGTTTCGGCTGAGAATATTTGCGAATCGTTTTCTACAGATTTAAATGCGCTCATGCACTGTGAGGCATATACTTATATATATGTACACATACATACATTTACATGCATATAATCTATATTTGAAGAGGTGGCATGTATGATTAAACACTGAACCCATTAGAATCTGGAAAAGCCCTGTTGGGAAGATATAGTATTATAATTTAGACATCGAAATCATACAAATACCAATGACAGCTTAAACCGAGAGACATCTTAACTTGTTGAAAAGGATGTATGTTTCTTAAGTCAGGGTTTGGAATTCTGTAGCTGCGTTCGTTTTCGCTGAAAGTAAATTAGTTCCTGCTTCAATAGACAAGGCTAGCGTATAATTTTTTCATTTTTTCTTGAATTATTTAATAGTCTTAGGTTGTCCATCCAATGAAAAATAACGTGTTAGATACTTAACGGCATATTGGAAGGTAGGTGCCTTGCCATGTACACTCAGAACATGTGTATATAAATATATATATTATATATACAAGACATATGAGTGCGTGAATAGTCTAGGTTTGAATTTGCATAAAAAGGAATTCTAGCAATGGAGAGGCGTTTTTGACGCCACTCAATTTATGTTACAGAAGTCTAGTGAAGTCTCAAAGTTCAGCATCTAACAGTAATGAATATCATGGAATCGCAAATTCGAGAACTTGGAGTGTAATTGACCGACATTTTCGAGACATCTCATCTCATTAGTGGGATAACACTGAACCTTCCCCGGTCGCTCTTCCGAAAATATTTCCTCTCTCTCTCTCTCTCTCTCTCTCTCTCTCTCTCTCTCTCTCTCTCTCTCTCTCTCTCTCTCAGGGAGAGTTTTAGTTTTCTGTAAAAGAAAACTATTGTGCCGGCTTTGTCTGTCTGTCCGCACATTTTCTGCCCACCCTCAGAACTTATAAACTGCTAAGGCTAGAGGGCTGCAAAATGGTATGTTGGTCATCCACCCTCCAATCATCAAACATACCAAATTGCAGCCGTCTAGCCTCAGTAGTTTTCATTTTAAGGTTAAAGTTAGCCATGATCGTGCTTCTGGTAACGATATAGGACAGGCCACCACCGAGGCGTGGTTAAAGTTGCATGGACCCCGGCTCATACAGTATTATACCGAGATCACCGAAAGATATATCTATATTTGGTGGCCTTGATTATACGCTGTGGCGGCTGTACAGAAAACTCGATTGCGCCGAAGCAACTTCGGCGCATTTTTTTTACTTGTTTGTAAAATTATTTCGAATATCTCTCACCTTTATTAATTTGCTCTGCGTTTATCCTCTTAAGTAACGCGTTGTTTTCTCTCTCTCTTCTCTCTCTCTCTCTCTCTCTCTCTCTCTCTCTCTCTCTCTCTCTCTCTCGCTCTCTCTCTCTCCGGTGGAAAGAGGTCGGGGGTCTAAAAGCAGGGAGATTCATACCTGTTGATGTTACGTTAATTAATGATACCTGTACCCTTACCTGCCTTCCCTCGTCTCCCTGCGGTACCACCTCCGTCCTCCCTCCCCGCCTCCTCCGTTCCCATTCATGGTGCAGCGTTGATGGTCTGTTCGGGAATATCAACGAGGATGTGGAACATTCTCCCTGGGGAAAAACGGAATGCTGGGGAATGAGGATGGGGGAATGAGAGAGAGAGAGAGAGAGAGAGAGAGAGAGAGAGCTGCTCCATTGAGATTATGGCCGTTCGTTCCCGTAAAGCTTCAGGGGATGGCGTAGAGAGAGAGAGAGAGAGAGAGAGAGAGAGAGAGAGAGAGAGAGAGAGAGAGAGAGATTCGAAACTAAATAGTTTGAAAAAACATAGAGAACAAAACCACATGTACAAAAAAAGATAAGCAGTCGAGGAAATATTCCATTTCAAACTGCTTAATAAAAGACGCACGGAGGCACACAAAACCACAGAGAGAGAGAGAGAGAGAGAGAGAGAGAGAGAGAGAGAGAGAGGAGGAGGTGGGGGGAGTGGAGGATAAAATACATCACACGCATGAAAGAATTCCACATAACAGAATCAGCCTTGAGATAAAATGCATTGTTTTGTACTCGTTAGAAAACCACGGATGAGTGTATGTTCGGTTGTTATTCCCGAATTTCGCCCTCGGGCTTGTGAGTCAGCGGAAGCCCTCCCTAGTAAGAAATGTGGACTATGGTGTGCCGAGAGAGAGAGAGAGACCGAGAGACAGGGAGAGAGTTGTTTGTAGGTGATGTGAAAAAATAGGAGTTTTGAGAGGAGAGACTCCGTGTTAAAGTTACGAAAAAATACATTTTGTGTGTAGTAAAAGGTAAAATGTTCTGTATTTAGGATAAAAAGATTAAAATGCTGGTTGTTCAGGAAATATAATATAGCCAGTAAGTAAGAAGAGAAATTGGAGTTACTGGATGTTCGAAATTTGGCTAGCGGTAAATTATTAATTTTTTCCTTGTTTATACGAAACTTTTGTGTCAGGTTTTCCATTTTATGTGTATACTTACATAAATATCTTCTTTACCTTTGGAAACCGCGGAAGGGAAGAGTGGTTTTGGCAACGTTGTTGTTCTTCATCTAATATCAGCATGGCCAGAAGTGTTAGACGCGTTTTTATAGGTTGCATTTTATTAAGAAATTTCATAGGAAGCTAGGTATGTTGAAAGCTGTGTATTTCTTCATGAAATATTGAAAAGCGACGGATACCCTTTCGAGATTGTGATAAAAGCAACATATCACTCTTCTAGTCTGAAGTTTTTAGAATTTCTTCTCCCTGCAATCGTGAAAAGCAATTTATGTTACCGTCCTCCCCAATAAATTATATTCATGCACATTGAGGCATAAGAAAATCGGCCTTTACTACGACAAGGCTTTCACTCCATTCCCCCTCCCCTGTTCCCTCCCCCTCTCTCTCTCTCTCTCTCTCTCTCTCTCTCTCTCTCTCTCTCTCCTGCGTGTTAATTAGCCCATTCTGTGCTGCTTTACGGTGAGTTGTCACTCCGTCGCTGCTGCTGCTTCTGCTCTTCATATTCCTCCTCCCCCACTCCTGCTTGCCTGGAATCTCCCTCCTCCTCCTCCTCCTCCTCCTCCACCTCCTCCTCCTCCTTCAGCTGAGCTCTTAGCAGACGTAGGATGGGAAGGGGAAACTGAGGAGAACAGGTATCCCATTCCCCCTGCTTTTCTTACCTACTTTTCTCCTGTGAGGGGGAGGTTTTTTAGTTCTACTTTTCCAACCATTCCTCTTTCTCTTACATGTAGCTAAGTATTGCGAAAAGATAAAAGAGAAGGGGAAAAGGGAGAAAAGGTTTCCTCTCCTTCTTCAGCCTCCTCTAGCTCCATCTCCCCCTCCCCTTCTCTTGCTGTGGTATTATGAGGAGGATGGGTGAGGGGAAGGTGGGGGGAGGCGGTCGAGAAAGGTTTCCGGCGGACCCTTTGCAATGGGTGCGGAGCCTCTACGACTTTGTCACTTCTTGTTGCACTACGGCCTTTTTTCTGTTTTTATTTCCTCGCTTTTTTCTACTTCTGAAGCTACTGTAGTGACACAAGTTATTTATTCGTATTTTTCTGTTCTTACATGATCTTTACTTGACGTTCATGCATTAAATATTAAAAAGACATGCTCCTTCATTCATAAATTTCAAAGTGAATACTAATTCCAGTATTTGGAGTCAAAATGATTTGATCATATCCTAAATTGCAGTTTCGATCAGATGTGAAAAGATATTATGCTTGACCCCATAGACATTAATTTTACTTTCTATACGCATTGTTCAATTTTACCGAGGAAAAAAATATCTTTCACCTAAGGATTTGTTCTGATAGGCTTATAGAATCATTTTTTTTAATTGGTTAGAGTTGAATAGGGACATTGCTAACGATAATGACAATCCTAAAGCACCTTGGATCGTTCACACGACCATTTTTTATAGTGAAACGAATACATTCTGTTCTGTCTGAGGAAAAATGAAAGGAGGGACAACGTATCGTCCTAATTTACCAAGTGCTCAATAAGCGAAGGGGAAGGGGAAGGGAAAAGTGGGGTTAAACCCCAAATTATTATTTGACAAGAGCTCATTGTTCAGTCGTCATGAAGCGTATTCGGAGATATAATGGAAACCTGATTTTGTCATGTTTGTTAGGATTTGATGACATTGCTCTGAATTTGTAATTGAATACTTCCTCACATTACGAAACTTAATTCGACCCTGAAATCCATAACTAATGCTTTATATTACTTTAAGAGTACATTTTTATCTGTCGTTTTACCACGTGAAGTTTGACATGCTTGAAGTGCAGATGCTTTGGTGCTTAACTTCGCTGGCTCTCTGTCTCTTGAGCCTGAGGGTTAAACAAATCTAGCCAAGAGTCGCATTAAACGATGCCTCGTCGTGTTGATACAAGGGCGTCTCAAGAGGACTGTCTTATTTGACGAGCTATGAATTGGGTATATGGCAGCTTAACCCTTCTTCTTAGTTTTCCGCCTCCTCCTATTCCCTTTCGTCCTCACCTTCTTCCTCGTCTTTCTCATCTTCGGATCAGCGGAAGCATAGGAAGAAAGCCCAGAAGGCTGCCCTCGGCAACACGCTAAGAAGTGTACTGTTGATATTGGTCCATGGTATATCCCATTTAACCATAATCGGTAACGAACAGGAGTTCTGCTCTACTGTAGATTAGAGAACCAGCATTTAGGTATTCCGCAGACTTGTCCTGACTGAAAATAATTAATGCCATTGCGATTAAGC
>NC_089752.1:14335500-14353000 GCF_040412425.1 Macrobrachium rosenbergii | reverse complement strand
GAGAGAGAGAGAGAGAGAGAGAGAGAGAGAGAGAGCTACCACGCAGGCATGGAGAATTACCCGAGCTTCATGGAAAATGACACCTATCCTTAAACTTTAGCAAGAAAAATGGATATTATCTTACTTTTCAAGATAAGTTTTTTTTTTTCTCCTCCTCCTCCTCCTCCTCCTCCTCCTCCTACGTCTATCATCACCATCACCACCACCACCATCATCATCATCATCATCATCATCATCATCATCAGCGATAGTGTAGGCAGTCAGGGGCGATCATGTCCGTATTTGCAGATCTCAGCTTTTCCCTTTTCCGTTTGTGATCAGAAAGTGCTCCTGGTCGATGAGGGCATCCGGAGAAAGGGAATTTTGCTTCCTCTCTCCCTCCCCCTTTTGGGCGGGGGCGGGGGTCCTACTGTCTTTGTTATAATACTGACAAACACACACAAACAAACTTTTTATTTACTTCTTCTCTACGCCCTTACTGACTGTCTTTGTTATGGTACTGACAAATATATATATGAACATACACACACTCTCTCTCTCTCTCTCTCTCTCTCTCTCTCTCTCTCTCTCTCTCTCTCTCTCTCTCTCTCTCTCTCTCTTTCTTTTTTTTTTTCTTTTTAGCGACTGTCTTTGTTATGGTACTGACCAATACACACACAACCACATATTTTCAGTTTACTTCCTCTCCTACTCCCCCGCCCCCTCTTATTTTAGGGACTGTCTTTGGTATGATACTGACAAACACACACACTTTCTATTTACTTCCTCTCCCCCTTTTTCCCTAGGGACTGTCTTTGTTATGGTACAGACAAATACATTTTTTCCTGTTTCGCGTTGCTTTTGATATTGCTTCTGAACTGTGCAGTTACACTGTTTATAATGACGGATGCTTTAGTGAGGATCTTGAGAACTTTTCAATTGATTATGGGGATTTCGTGTCTTTTCTGCATTAGTGGTACCCATTCTTGCCGTTAATTGTGTGTGTGTGATTGTGTGCGCTTTATGAAACGCTTATGATTGAGGAATTAAAAAGTGAACGTGCTGGTAATCTTTGTCTAATTTTCACCTTCACCTGCCCTCTTATAGGGGAAATAGGGAAATGCATTTCTGGAAACATGTCTTCTACACGTGTAATGTGTTTCATCCTTGGCTGAACAGCTAAAGGATGAACGGGTGCACTGACTGATATCTTGTTTTCTCCCGGAATCTCCCCTCCTTAAGGAAACTTAGTTGACATATATATAATATATGTATATGTATATATATATATATATATATAATATATACATACATATATATATACAGTATATACATATATATACATATATATTATATATGTATATTTACATATATGTATATGTATATCAATCTCTCTCTCTCTCTCTCTCTCTCTCTCTCTCTCTCTCTCTCTCTCTCTCTCTCTCTCTCTCTCTCTCTCTCTGTATTACACACACACACACACACACACAGAGGGAGAATGTACTTATGTATATATAAAAGAGACAGACAGGTAGTTGACACATATATTTAAAGGTTTACGCAACGCCTAGTGACATAAGGCAAATCAAGACGAATGCTTCCTTGCAGAAAAAAACCCTGTTTGTCAGGCCGTGCACTCCGATGTTGCGTCTGTGTGTCGATTGTAATGATGCAATTAAACAATTCAATTAAACTATTCCTGCATGCTGTTACAAGCAGCAGCAAACCCTGGAAGTTAACAAGCCGACCCCAGTGTTGTGGATAAATGCGTGGAGTTTGGAATGACGAGGCAGAGTTTAACGGAACATCAAACGAGTTAGGCCTCGGTTTTTTCCCAAAGGAAAAAAACAACAAAAAAAGTTTCATTCGATAAATACCTTTTCCCTTTGCCGGGATGATTGGCCAGTTAGGGATTTGTATTCTGTCAAAACATTAATCAGTGATTTTTCACCGACCTCTTTTTTTATGTCATGTACAAGAACTAGGAATTTACTGCCAAAAGCGAGCCCTATTGAATCAGTGTGTGTGTGTGTGTGTGTGTGTGTGTGTGTGTGTGTGTAAGCGTATGTGTGTGTGTGTGTGTGAGAGAGAGAGAGAGAGAGAGAGACCTTTTGGCCGAGACACAACTCATTTTGTTTGTTTGTTTAATTGAAGAGTTGGGTCGTAAAAAGCAGGTGTGTTAAATCTAGGTATTTTTGCCTTGAGAGAGAGAGAGAGAGAGAGAGAGAGAGAGAGAGAGAGAGACCGACCGACCTTTTGGTGGAAGTAGTTCTCATTTATTTATTTTTTTTAGTTCAAGAGTTGGACTTTTTAAAACCCGGTGTGTTAATTTTGTGTAGTTTTTTGTGCTAAATTGGTTAGAGGGGAACTCACAAACGAATTCAAATAGGCAGAATACTTTTGCAATCAAATTCAATGAGAAAATTAACCAAGATTTTTTTGTTTTTGAAATTGCGTCCCGGTGTTGACCCAGGCCCCGCAACGCAAATTGGAGGTTGATTACTGGTAATATGAAGGACTGTTGAAAATCAGAGCCTGGGACGTTTTTGCTTTATTAAAACCATTTAGTATGTGCGAATATCCCTTCGTTTGTGTACATATATATATATATATATATATATATATATATATATATATATATATATATATATATATATATATAATAATATATATATATAACATATATATATAATATATATTTATATATATATATATATATATATATACATATATATATATATATATATATATATATATATATATATACTTACATACATAATATATATATATATATACTGTATATATATATATATATATATATATATATATATATATATATATATACATAATCATGACGTAAGGCGTGTGAAGCACGAACGTTATAAAGTCTAAGTCAAATCTCCTTTTCCTTTGAGTGGAAAGACTCGCTTTTATAAACTACTTAGTCACGAAAAGCCTGACACCCACCCACCCAGCGTTTAAGCGAAAATAGATATAAAACAATCACATAGAAGTAGAGCCCGTCAAAATTGAAATGATAATTAGCATGGTTAGGCACTTTAGGCTTTTCATCCAATTAGTAGAGGGGGCCGGGGGCGGGGGTGGGTCCAGACCATTGTCATTTAAGCCTAACACGCCCCAATTAAAGGAAATCAGAAGGTGTTAACTTCTTTATTGGTGTGGCAGCATGTTCCGGCACTTCTCTCAAACGGTCTTCCTTTGTAAAGATGGCGTGTTGGAGTCCGGGTGTTATCTGTAACCCTGCTTCAGAGTTCCTTACGGCATTGTTCAGGTTTTTTTCTTTTTCTTTCATATTTTGCTGTTTTTAGATATGATTTTTATCATTATATTCCTTTTTCTGTTTTTGTCATTATATTAATTTTTCTGTTTTAAATTGTTTCTCAGATGGCTTGTATTCTGCCAGTATTATTATTATTATTATTATTATTATTATTATTATTATTATTATTATTATTAATGGGCAGCATTAACAGTACCATGCAAAACGCAATATGCATCTATTTATGTTTTCTGTGTAACAGCCCATGGGTGGTGAACTCTAGCATTACTATCACATAACCTTGAACAATTAAAATACAGAGCAGCATAATGTACTTTATATATTGTAAGAACGAAGCAGTACGCGGCGTCCCTCACACCTCTCCCATTCTCTCAGGCGGTTAAGTTAACGACGGCCCGGCCACCACTTCGTACAGTCTGTGGCGGCGCCGATTTTTCTTGTTTTGCTCGATCTCCAAATTCTGGTCCTTTCCATTCACTGCCAGGCTGTGGAATTCTCTTTCATCGTCCCTCCTTTTTCCCCCATCGTAGCTGGTAATGAGGGATTTGGATACCTGTCTCCTTGACCTTTTCATAATTAAAAAAAATTCGCAGTTTATACTGGCACATCGTTTCATTCCGTTTACAATTAGCCAATCAAGCGCGCACAGCCTAAACAGGGACCATATTATAAAGAGCAAAGGGTTAATTGGTTTAATATATAAACTGGTGTCAGCCAGCCTTGGAAAGTTCATCCATGAAAAGCATCGATGATGACTGCTTTGTAATGATGTCACTTTTGATGGAATTAAAAAAATACACGAAGAATTTTACGGTGGCCAAAATTCATTCTCTTCAGGGGCAGAATAAAGTATATAAGAATCTATATTGTGGTATTGTTTTGAGGAAGAAAAGTGTGTACAAGGATCAAAACACCTTATGAATGCTTTCTTCTAGACACACAAACAAGTAGGAGTTGATTCCTTCTTCCAGGCACAAAAACAAACAGGAGTTTTTTCCCTCTAGACATAAAAACAAATAGAAGTTGCTTCTTTCTTCTAGGAACAAAAACAAGGGTTTTTTCTTTTTTTTAGGCACAAAAACAAATAGGAGTTTTTTCCTTCTAGGCACAAAAACAAATAGGAGTTGATTCCTTCTTCTAGACACAAAAAAAAAGAAGTCGATTCTTGCTTCTAGACACAAAAACAAATAGGGGTTTTTTCCTTCGTCTAGACAAAAAAGCAAACAGGAGTTGATTTCTTCTTCTAGGCACAAAAACAAATCGGAGTTGATTCCCTCTTCTAGGCACAAACGCAAATAGGAGTTTATTCCTTCTTCCAGACACAGAAACAAATAGGAGTTGATTCCTTCTTATAGGCACAAAAACAAATAGGAGTTTATTCCTTCTTCTAGGCACAAAAAGAAATGGGAGTTGATTTCATCTTCTGGGCACAAAAGCAAATAGCAGTTGATTCATTCTTCTAGGCACAAAAACAAATAGGAATTGATTCCTTCTTCTAGGCACAAAAACAAATAGAAGTTGATATCTTCTTGTAGGCACAAAAACTAATAGGAGTTGATATCTTCTTGTAGGCACAAAAACTAATAGGAGTTGATTCCTTCTTCTAGACAAAAAAACAAATAGAAGCTGGTTCCTTCTTCTAGACACAAAAACAAATAGTTGATTCCTTCTTCTAGGCACAAAAACAAAGGAGTTTATTCCTTCCTCTAAACACAAAAACAAATAGGAGTTTTTCCTTCCTCTAGACACAAAAACAAAAGGAGTTGATTCCTTCTTCTGCGCTCAAAAACAAACTGGAGTTAATTCCCTTTTCTAGGCACAAAAAATAGGAGTTGATTCCTTCTTATAGGCACAAAAACGAATAGGAGGTGATTCCTTCCTCAAGGCACAGAGACAAATAGGACTTGATTCCTTCTTCTAGATACAAAAACAAATAGGAGTTGATTCCTTCTTCTAGGCACAAAAACAAATAGGAGTTTATTCCTTCGTCTAGGCACAAAAACAAATAGGAGTTGATTCCTTCTTGTAGACAAAAACAAATAGGAGTTGATTACTTCTAGATACAAAAACAAATAGGAGTGAATCAGAGGGAAACTCGTTGTCCTAGGAATCACGATGGTTTATCCACTTATTACGATGAAATATAGTGTTTTGACGATTTAATTGACAGTGAGCACGAACTAACCCTAGTAATAATGTTATCCTGTTCAATGAATTTCAAAACTGGAAATAATTAAAAAATGAAAAAACTTTAGCTTACACTGATGATGCATGTGAACTATGCCAGAACAAGAAACGGAGTAAATCCCGAGTCTTCCATACGTAAAAACATTAGATTAGCTATTCCATTGAGTCTTGTCAGCAGTAATTATTACAAAACAGCTTGAATATTATCTCTAGCGTTGACAAACTTGTTTTCCTGGATGAGTGTCGAGAATTTCGAACTCTCTCTCTCTCTCTCTCTCTCTCTCTCTCTCTCTCTCTCTCTCTCTCTCTGCAATGAGGCACGAAATGGGTAAAGCAGAGACCGTCGGCTTGGTGTTAAAAACTCCCACACAAAGACCTGGCTAATGGGCCCAGAACCAAGACGAAGACAAAATGTTTTTCTTTTGGGAGTCTTTGGCATTTTTTGACTTCCTTTTTTTTTTTTTTTTTTTTTTTTTTTTTTTTTTTTTTTTTTGAGAGGGATAATCTCCTGGTTTCTCCATCCTTTGTGCCTTTTTCCTGTTTTTATTCCCGGTAATGTAAAGATTTCCTGTTTTCCAAGTGGGTTTATGTGGCTTTTTAGTTATAGCATATTTCATCCTTGGACTTAATGAAGAGATGCTCTTGCGTGCTTGATTTTTTTCTTTTAATATTTGCGTTTATTTCGGGAAATAACTTGCATAGTACCTCATATCTGAAGACATGTTGTCGCATTTGATGCAATATTCACATCAGTATAGAACTGCTTTTTTCTCTCTCTCTGTGTCATTTCCAATCTTGGAGCATATTTAAACACTTGAGATTTAATTTTTTTTTATTTCGAGAGTAAATGCCAGTGGGCCTGGTAGCCTAAAACCCTTTTCTAGCGCGGGCCCATTCTCGAAATTTCGAGAAGGCATATTTATAAGGATCATGAAAAGCAGAAGGGGGAAGAGACCTCCAAGGCTTGGCAATAGAAAGCAAGAAACAGCCGAGAGACCGTGTAGTCCTTAAATAGATTACTGACTTCCACAGAGTATATGTTGGATTTCCATAGAGTAAATGTTGGAAGAGATGACTGACGGGTGTTACGTTCAGATTTCTCTAACAGACAATGCTTGTTGCTTTGTATTTACTCTTAAGAAAGTAGACGTTTTATGAAGCTGGTGTAAACTCTTTCCTCGTCACAATTACTCGAACCTATTTATCTAAGATTTATTGTCTCTTGCTTTTAAAATTCTCTAGATGCGCTTCACACCTCAAGGTAGCTTTCCATTCTTTTGTAAATAAGTAATATTTTGGTCACTGCTCTGTTTAGTATTTGGTTTAAGGAAAAAGATATAATTACAGAAGTTGCTATTATACCCTTGCATCCCGGTGCCTTCATGATAATTGCAAACCTCTACTTTCTTCATCTCTCTCTCTCTCTCTCTCTCTCTCTCTCTGTGTGTGTGTGTGCGTGTGTGTGTGGTTGCTTTCTTGAAAATCACTTGCCCCTCTCTCTCTCTCTCTCTCTCTCTCTCTCTCTCTCTCTCTCTCTCTCTCTCTGTGTGTGTGTGTGTGTGCGTGCGTGTGTGTGGGGTTGCTTTCTTGAAAATCACTTGCCTCTCTCTCTCTCTCTCTCTCTCTCTCTCTCTCTCTCTCTCTCTCTCTCTGGCTGGCTACTTTCTTGCAAATCACCTGCTCTCTCTCTCTCTCTCTCTCTCTCTCTCTCTCTCTCTCTCTCTCTCTCTCTCTCTCTCTCCTTCGTTGCGGAGTTCTTTCGTAAGCCCTCTAGAAATTCCCATTCGTCTCCCTCGCTCTCTCCAGCAAATCCCTTTTGGTGTTCTGTATCTTGGGGGTGATATTAGAAAACTTTTCCGGGAAGCTTTAAGGGCGAAAGCACTTGATAGTTTGGCTGAACAGAAACGGCAAGAGAAAACCTCCGCACTTAGCAGAACACCTCGTTATGTGGCGAAAGAAACTTAGACGGCCGTAACACCCAACAAGTGTCTTTATTACTTTCTCTCTCTCTCTCTCTCTCTCTCTCTCTCTCTCTCTCTCTCTCTCTCTCTCTCTCTCGTGATTTCTTCTTCTCCTAACATATTACGTTTTCATGTAGGAAATTTTGTTTATTTAGTCTTTCACGTTTATGCCGATTGTATCTAATGACTTACCATGCTTCTGCTCCATGATTCACTGCTGCTGAAGTTGCACCTGATTCTTAATATTCACCTATCCGTGGCTGAACTTTCGACTACAAGAATTTAATCTCCTCCTCACATAAATGCTTTCAGAACTCTGCCACAAAGCTAAGGCGTTGTGTGTAAGGATTTGCAGTTCTTCAGAACTTTTGCTCTCTCGCTCATGAATTATGGTTCTCCTGTCAGGATGTCAGCAGTTTCCCAGAATCCTTTATCTTCTTAACATAAACCCTTTTCAAAACAACTTTAATGATTTTGGATTATCGTCAAGCGTTAGTGATTGCTAACCAGGAAGCGCCTTCATCCTTGTTCTGTAAAGACATCATAATGTCACACTGCACGAGGCCGGAAGTCTTTCACTTAGCAAATACACTAATTCTGTAGAGGGTCGGGACGGTAAGTCCCTACCACTAGGACATTATGCACCGCTCTGAGGCTCCGGCTCGGGTACTGTCGTCAAGAAAACTTGCCCAAATACTATCCGTATTCCAAACGGGAAAAATTATTATAAGAGAAGAGACGCATTGCTTTATATATAGCAGGATAGAAAAACGAATTGTCCTCGCAGAAGTGAGGGCATGACGTTGTTAATAATTCGAAGTAGGCCCAGTGTCATATCCTTTTTGACTTGATGAGTTTAACCCCTATTTCTAGAGGTCACAATGAGGATTAATTTTTTTTTTCCTCGAATTACCCGTTTCGTTCTCTCGTAGTACAAATTGATAACATTACAATAATCGCAATGCTCTGAACTGATTTATAAAATAATTTTCTGTATATTTTTATTGGTGTACATAAATGGTAAAGTATTTCGACTTTCTTCTTGGCCCTACATTTTCCCAATTAATTATACAAATTACTTTTATGGTTGAGATTCCGTAGAGACAAATTCGTATGATTTGTTTGTAAAGAATATATCTAATTTGATGGTAGGCAGGTTGAGTCACGGCAAATCATGTCAAATAAGATTTTAAAAAAATACACATCTGTGTTTTTATCGGGATGATAGTATAAATATGCGCTCTGACGCATGCAAATGTTTATCATACAAAAATACATGCACACTTGCACATACAAATATACATACATTCACAAATACATATATACAATATATATATATGTATATATATATATATATATATATATATATATATATATATATATATATATATATATATATATATATATTTAAAGATAAAATTGAATAGATTGAATTACGTTGATATATATGCTGTCCTTCTTCCTTAAGCATCACAGCTAATACCTTTCATTTCTTAGAAAAAACGATGTTATTAAAAATTACTCAAGGATAATCAACTGAGGATTCGAGAAAAATTAGCTTTTTCTAATGTGAAACCACAACCATTTCCATATAATATTCATCTTGATGGAAAATAGGATATAATTAAACATTTACGCCTAGCGCACGTGGAAAACTACGAAGAGGAAGCGGGAAGTATTTTTATCAAAAACTACTCAAAAAGTACGCTTTAGAAACCTGATTGAAAGCCCCCCAAAAATTTGTTTAAACTACAATAAACTGTTACCAAATTGAAATGAATTTCGTTCTAAACCAGAAGCACTTATAAAATATTTAGGTGCTTTTATAAAGTAATTTAGAAAAATAGAATATTTAAGTGCTTTTATAAAGTAATTTAGAAAACTTGAAGTAAAAATTAGAATTTGAGAGGAAATTTAGATTATAAAACGGAAGCTGATTATAGAAAACGAGGATACACCGGTATACAGTAGGGGCACACTGAGAACTACAATAAATTTATTTGAATTTAAAATTGCCAAAAAATTATAAAGATTGAGAAAAACTGATAGAAATTCATTAAACTGATAGAATAACGGGAGAAAAAATTATGAAGAATGAGAAAAACTGATAGACAAATTCATTAAACATATAGAATAACGGGAGGAAAAATTATGAAGAATGAGAAAAGCTTATAGACAATTTCATTAAACTGATAGAATAACGGGAGAAAAAAATTATGTAGCATGAGAAAAACTGATAGACAGATTCATTAAAATGATAGAATAACGGGAGAAAATGTACGGGAATCTGCAATAATCGGAAAAAAGGAAGAAATTCATCGAAAACCGTTGTCAAAAAATAGAAAACTGTAATAATATGATAACAAACCGATGAACATAGAAAATGGAAAGACTTTTCTTTAAGCAGCAGTATACTGACGAGATTGCATGTAGAGTTAAATCTGCAGTTAATGAAGGAATCTGTAAGGAATTTACAGAAGACGTGACTGAATTGGTTGAGAGTGAAAAGAAAGAGAAGGGAAAAGAAATTTGCTCTCGACAGGTAATGGAATGGTCGAAAGAAGCGGCGCCTATATTTGATTTTCCCTCTCACTCGAAGTGGAAGGGTGGTGGTCGGGTGGGTGGGAGGAGTTGGGGGAAAGTTTCGGTCATGAAAGCGGGCCTCTGCTCCCTTTGATCTTAGCCGACACACTTAATTATGGCACAAGTGGAGGCATTGATATTCCTTTTCTTTGATATGCTAAGGAGCAATCGGCATGGCGCCATTGCACTCACTTTCCCCTTTCCTGCTGCCTTCTTTTTTCTTTCTTTTTTTCGAGTTCGGGGTTCGAGCGGTTTTTCAAATCGTTATTCACGCGCGTTTGTATCCACGCGCATGCGTCGCTACTATTGCTTTGTAGTTTGGAGTTGGCAGTTTTATGCTTATGACCCGCACAAGCTCCCACACACGAACAAACGCGCGCACACAAATTTGCTAACTCGTCATTGTCAACTTATTGGTCATTTTCAACAACTTTATGTTTTTACGAAAACTGCTTCTTGTTTGTATGTAAAATGAGGAAAGCATCTTTGGACTCCTATATTTCTCGCCGTAGGGTGTGTTTATATGTGGAAGGTGAATATTGGAGCCAGCTAAAATCAAAGAACCTGGAATGCTAAGTAGGAATGAAACGGATGCAAAGTAAAAGGCAGAGAGCATTGCAGTTGAGGCCGAAGTTACGCCGTAAGGAACCTTTAGTAACACCTGCAGTGTACCACGTTAGGCACTCTGCAAGCGACAACTCCTTACTGGAAAGATAGTGATAGGTTAGTTTTCATTTTACGGACAAGAAATATATTGCTCGAAGTAAATGGAGAAAATGACAAGGATAAATTAAATAGATAATGTCCTGCACAAAAAGATAGGCCATGAGAGGTCAAATATAGGAGGGATATATAGATTATGGGACAGAAGCTCGGTATTTCAAGGTAGCATTACATCTTGCCGTAGACTTGACATTCATCAGCATTTCTAGGACTGCCAGGAAGGCCGTTGTTCTACACTTATCGCATCGTGTAAAATTCTTCAGAAACTGTAGGTCCGGCACCCGAGCTTGGCTTTTGTGAGACGTAAATTATTTTATTTTAAATGTTTTTTCTGTAAAACCTTTCCGTGTTATTTGTTATCAGAATGAGATCCTAAACGTAATGTTTAATAACTACGGAGTATCTTATGGGCAATATTGTGATGACTCTTCGGTGGTTTGTTGTGGTTCGAGCGATTTTCTTATGGTATCTTTCAGCATACAGCTCCACAGATTGCCAGTAATGATCGTGAAATTGAAGATATGCAGAACTTGCAATACTCGGCCTGCACCCATTGGAATCCTTAACGGACTCACCCTAGGTGATTTTAGTGTTATTGTTGATATTAGATGGGAAAAGGCGCTCTTTTACGAATATTAGACAGAAGTTATTTTCATATTTCCTTAATATCATTTTCATATTGTTATCTTTGCTTGGAAGGCAACTGTAAGGAGAAAAGGCCGCATTCCAGGATTATTTTAATGGAGTTCTCCACCTCAGACAATTATTTCATCGAACGAACCGTCTTCGATTATACTATATAGTGTATGAAATAGCGTGTGTTATCATTAACCTCTTCGCAAACACGCTTATATTATATGTTATGCCTTGAAGATCGTTATTACAACGCCCATGAAGGTCTAGATTTTAATTCCTTTGATTTAAATGATAGACAATCAGAGCAATGTAATACAGCGGTTCTTGACTGTTCATAGAATGCTGAAGTTGGGTTATGGTTGTAACCTCCTCAAGGACCCATCTGACTAGAACCGGTAGGCCCAGGTCATGTAAGCGAGTTAAAAGCTCTTTAACACAAGCACATAATTCTGATTATATCGAATTTTGTATTTGTGTGATCGTGTAAAGAGGCGAAGTCTGGAATGCTTTAATCCAAGTAGATATCTGATTTGGCTAGTTCCAGAAAATTGATAAGTGAATTTGTAACCAGTAAGCGATTATAAACATAAAGAAGAGTGAACTGGTTTGTCGTCAGCAAGTAGTATGTTATTTCTTTTTATTGAAAAAAAAAAAAAAAAAAGCGACGAATGTTTTAAGCTCTTTTTGTTTAGAATTTTTTTTTTTTTTGAACGTTTGGCACCTCGGGATTTGACGCCAATCAAAGGCCTCCCTTTTGGGGCGATCATTCTGGATCATTTCGGATCAAAAACAGGATTTAAACTGTTTGTGTATGTTGCATTCCTTTTAGACAGGATGAGGACATAATCCATTGTGGATTGCGCGCGCGTTATCTTACAATGTAATTTGGCCAGAAAATGCTTTTGTCACCCACAATGGGCAGTGAGTGTTCTACGCTGCTATTAAAAAAAATAATAATGACCGTTTTTAAAGGGTCTGCTACGAAACTGACTTCGTTTCTTTGTTTCTTAACCACAGTGGATGTTTTATATATATGTATATATATGGTATATATATATATATATATATATATATATATATATATATATATATATATATATATATATGTATATATATATATATATATATATATATATATATATATATATATATATATATATATATATATGCATGTATATACACATGGTGGACACATAATATGTGTAGAGATAGATCACTTGTAAGAATTTAATTATGCAATTACTCTCTTTATCGTTATTGAGTTTTTATTGTTAATTTTGTATTTTTTGTGCATTCGTTTGCCTATATCCTACCAACCGCAGTTGTTTAGCACAAGCAAATTGAGGGCAAAACACAATCCGTTTGTGGCTTAAGTTATCATTTGTTTCGTCGTTGCGGCAACGATAGGGATCATAGAGTAACATGCTAAGTGAATTCGTTCAGAATTGGGACTACGCTGGAATTATTACAACCCTAGTTAGGAATTATTACAAATTACTCTGGGATTGGCGCATCGTAGGCTGCGGCGACGCCATATTGGACTGCCGTCTCCATCCTCACGAAAGTTATTTGGGGCAAAACCAATTTGTATGTGGCTTAAGTTGTCATTCTTTTAACTCTGGGTCGTAAAGAGAATCTGGCTGAATATTTTAATAACTTAAAAATTAGATGTATTTAAACGTATAGGGGCGGAGAGAGGGTCGGGAGGGGCACATTAATAGCGTGACTAATTTATAAAGCTACCCAGATTGAACCTTCATATGAAACGAAACTACAGAAAGATTTTCTTTCATTTCAATTATTAGCTTCAGAATTAAAGATGTTCGAATTTAGTATTAACTTAATAATTACATCCAAATTAACATCAGAATTCGTGATCCTAACGTGAAGATTCGTTTCGTCTAAAGTTCTCTTAGGGGCAGGAAAAGAGGACAGATGACGGTTTTAGAGAGAATTTTTCAATAAGCAGGTAAAAGCAAAGAGCCATTCTTATACTCAGCCTAATCCCCAGTGTGGGTTGCTGTTGTTAATAAGTCTCTTTCAGCTGTTTCTGTCTTGAACGGCGCATTTCATAATATGTTCTGGTAGGTGTTTTTTCACATTGCCCCCCTTCCCCCCGCTAGGTTGGAGCCATAGTGTTATTACCCGTGGATAATTGGATTTGTCCATTGGACATAGGCTTATCCATTAATAGGCCTAAAAGCACTACGATTCTATGTGCCTAGACTTCAAAACCGTAGGTTTGACTGTTAGACTTGAAAACTTGAGTATCTGCCCCGTTGAGAAATTTCATGCGAAAATAGTTGAGTCAGCTGATTGCCACACAGTATGATAAGTGTCCATTCACTGTCAATATTATACAGTGTGACTCAGTTTAATTGCTTTCAACGCTTATCTGGTGCAGTTTGTTGTGTTAAAATAGAAAGAATTTATTATTTATGCCAATGAATACAAAACAAAAAGTCAAGTTATCAAGCTAAAATAATAAGGGCGCTTAATGTCCGCTTGCACCAGACAGGTCCTTAAATTCACGTCTCTCTCTCTCTCTCTCTCTCTCTCTCTCTCTCTCTCTCTCTCTCTCTCTCTCTCTCTCTCTGTAATCATAAGTCGCAGTAATTATGCATATTACATCTTTTCATCCTGTGGTTCGAAAGGAAGTCATAATGCATAACACAATCTGGCCTTTTATAAGTAGTTTATAATCGCGACATTTATCTGAGATACCTTGTAATCATTTGCTTGTTTACAACATTTTAATTTCGTTGATGACTCTGTAATTATATAGCATACAAACAGTGCTGAGAATGTCTTTGGAAGGTAGATTATCCTGTTTGCGGTTTAAGTAATGTAGTTTAAAGCTTGAGTTAGTCCTTCAAGGTAGATTAATCGTTTATGAATACCTAATGTAGAATAGAATGCACTGACTAATAATTAGTCTACATTACGTCGAGAATTTGCTCTCTCTCTCTCCTCTCTCTCTCTCTCTCTCTCTCTCTCTCTCTCTCTCTCTCTCTCTCTCAATTACACACACACAACACAGCTTGATTGAAATTTCTTTATTTTTATTGCAAAATAACAAATCCCGCTTTTCTGGTTTTCGTTTCTCATCACAACGCGTTGCAGCTTTCACCAAACCTGTATGGCCTGTTGCAAGTATTTTTTACTATGGCGGGAGCTTTAACCCTACGCCGAACCCCACTCTTTTATGCGTCAGCCTCATGAACAGGAGTTATTTCACAATACTAGACGCTAAAAGTTCATTCATTTCCTAATGGGCTTCTATTATCAATACAGTGCTGCAAATGTGTATTTTTTGTATTTTTTACTTTTCGAATGTCTTTTTGAAACTTAAATCACTTACCGGAATAAATCGAAATATGTGTTGCTTTTTAGAAACAGTTTTTGTCATGGCTTATTCATTCTCAATTCGTAGAATTTCCGAAAGAGAGCTTCACAAAAATTTTAATGACAGTGGATTTGAAGTTCATTAATAATGAAAGAAAGAAAAAAGAGGGATGGTGGTTATGGAGGTTTTTGCACCCCCTCCCCTCCCCCCCCCAGAAAAAAATATTTTTCCGAAAGCGAAATATCCAAATATTCAAAACGTGACGTCCAGTTCACAATTCCTTTTGCCCGCAAGTCCTTTTTGATTCCTGTTTCTTTTCGTGATACACCAACTCAAATTATGCCTTTTATTCATCATTGTTTTTCTCGTCCGATGTATATATTATATTGAGGGTGCACTACCACTCACAATGGCGGGTTGAATTTTATGGCATATTTTCATATCGAATTAAGCCAGAGCCGAGCCATAAGAATGCAATTACATATACCATTGAGCACAAAAGCCCTCCCTCCCCCCTCCCCAACCCCCTCCATCGGATTCTTTCCTCGTTGCAAGCAGCACAATATAATGCTATATCGGTTTACATCGCTTTTGAAAATTGTCCTAATGGACGGCTTCCTGTAGCTGAGGGTCGCATTCGACCCGTCCTTCTGAAACAACGTAATAGTTGAGTTTCGGTAATGAATGCCTTTTTATTTCGTGCTTCCTTTCATATTCCGGTCTTTATCGCTCATGCTCCGTTACACTTGCTATTGTGGTCATGTTTGCGATGAAGGAACAAAATGCTATATTTATATTGTGTGTGTGTTTTTTTTTTTTTTCTCTCTCTCTCTCTCTCTCTCTGATGATACCGGAAACTTTGACGTTTAAACGGCCTGCATTAAGTTATTATTATACTCGTGATTATTCGTTTATATCGATTCTTCTCCATCCATTAGATCCTTTATGGTATTCATTTAATTTTCCTCTTTATCTGTTAGATTTTTGTATTGCCTTTTTCTTACTTGAATGACGCGTCACCAGAGGTCGGTTGGAGATGCCCCCGCGCCTTTTAAGAATGGAACCGGTGCTGAAAATCACGGAGAATTTACGTTATGGGATTAAAAGCGGACAGCTCAGAATAGAGCCCATACCCGGCTTAGATACAGAGGAATTCTTGTGTGGAAGTGAGAATGAGAGAAAGTAAACCGAGGTAGAAGTAGGGCAAACTCGCTCACTATTTTGTTAGCCCTCACAAAGCCCAAGGCCAGGAGAAACAAGGTCTGCTCACTTCCCCCCAAATCCTTCAAGTAGGCGGAGTTTTGTCTACCTCCTTATTGCGTCAGCAGGTGAATTGCGGTAATGAGTGGGTACCTCTGAGATACGTCATCACCTACGAAGTTACCCCAGGTGGGAGGTGACTCCACCCAATTGGTAGGTCTTCTCACTTCCCCCCAAATCCCCCATGTAGGCGAAGCTTTGTCTACCCCTTTATTGCATCAGCAAGTGAATTGCCGTAATGAGTGGGTACCTCTAAGATACGTCATCGCCTGCGTAGTTACCCCAGGTGGAAGTCGACTCCACCCAATTGTGTAGACCTTGTCTCTCTTGGCCTTGACAAAGACCTTGGCATCGATTCACCAAAGTTTGTCCACAGGAGTGGTGACTGAAGGCCTTCTTTGATGGCCATTGTAGACCTTTTTTGGGCAGTGCTTTATGCGTCCTTTTACCGAACTCGTCAAAGACCTGGCCACTTAGGAACTTAAAAACTGAAAGAAATCTGTTTTGCACAAGACCTGTGCAAAGACTGGCAAACTCACCCTAGAGTAATGCTAATCTTGTAGCAGACATTAGGAATATTGTTTAAGTGGAACTGGTTCACAGAAGGGTCTTGGAAGCCAATAGCAGAGTGACTTCAGGGTCTGATATTGTTCAAGTCATCTATATCTCTAATGATTGTGGCAGTCTGAAGACTCCATTTAGCATCACATATTTTGATGTGTATGGTGTTGTAAAATCCTGGTTCCCTATTTGTATGGGTCTGCATGTTTCAATATGGGTCTGCATGTTTCAAAGATTCCTGTATTCAAGGCACTAAACAGTGTTAGAGACTATGCTATTGAATGGGCTCTCTGACAAGAAATCCTGATGGACTGAAAGCTTTAGAAGTCATGGTCTGCAAGGAACTGCAAATTTCAGAACTTAGCCTTTATAGGAAAATAAAAAGTTCAAATTTCCAGTTCTTTCTGACACTGATAACATCAGACCACCGATTTTGCTAAACTGAAACATTGCAAGGCCCTGCTTTTGCATGTGATTAACCACCAGGCACGCTCTTTCATTGAGCTTAGAAACTTCAAACACTCCTTATACTGTATACCTGAACACTTCAGAATACCTGTTTCTTACAGCACTGAACATTCCAGTGGCCAGCTTAACTCTAAAACTGAACTTTCTGTAGACCAATTTTTCAAACATTCTAGCAACATTGGCCAGATTTTCTACGGCCTTGAACATTCCTGAGACTTTTTTTGTATACAAAACTATATGGAATTAAACATACTAGAAGTCCTGCGCTTTATAGAATTAAATATTGCGGAGACCCTATTCTGTATGATATTGAGCATTCCAGAAGCCATGCTGGTAGATGGGAATACACAAAATGATCTTACTAAGCGTATGTTGAACAAGTTATTTAATCGCATCGCCTATATCAGAAAGTAACATATTCTCGTGGCCTTTTGCTGTATTCATTGTTTCGTGAGATTTGGTTATGCGTGGTCTTATGTGGTACGCCAAAAGATT
>NC_089752.1:14303000-14330500 GCF_040412425.1 Macrobrachium rosenbergii | reverse complement strand
TTACGGTTTTATTTATTTTTGAATGCCATAGTAATATTTTTTTTTGTTTTATGAACTGGACCGTTTATTCTGTTATATAACAATGTATGAAACAACAATGTGAGCAGCACACAACTGACAACTGAACGGACACAAATGGACGATAGCAGACACTATCCACATTCCAGACTCTAAGACAAACTCACTGAAACAGGGACACACAAAAGCAAACAAACAAAGAGGAAGACGAGAGGAACAGGGTCAAAAAGACGTGCACACGACAGTGTATTAGCGGTGATGCGCTCGATATACCTCAGCAGACAAACAGCGTAAATGTTTTGTGACAGATGCCAGACCAATACAGGCTTCCTTTGTTGACGGCCTTAGGAGGGGCTGTCTGTGCCCCTTAGAGGGGTAGTGCCGTCAATGCACTTTATGCGGTGCACTGTAAGCAATACTTAAGGTTCTTTGCAGCGTCCCTTCGGCCCCTAGTTGCAACCCCTTTCATTCCTTTTACTGTACCTCCGTTCATGTTCTCTTCCTTCCATCTTACTCTCCAACCTCATATTGTTACTGCTAGGTTTTCGCCGTTATACCTTTTAAGCATTTTTACTCTCAATTTCCCTTTCAGCGCTGAATGACCTCGTAGGTCCTACCGGTTGGACTTTGGCCTAAATTTTATATTCCATTCCTCGAGAGTGTGTTAAGGAAAAACGAGACAGTGCATTTTGATACAGACACGCTGTGTTTTGGGGTACTCGGGTAAACACGATGTTGCGATACAGCCTGAGTTATTGATTAATATGTTTTGGTATTGTAGGAAAAAAAATGTATAGGGATATAGATATAGGGTTTTAGGATGAAGGCAGACAGGTTTACAGACACATTGTGTTGGGATCCACTCGCTGGGCCCGTTAATCCAGCTGACAATTACTCAGTTTCGTCTCTTCAAAAAGGAGAACCGCTTCGCCATCCTGAGAATCCAATTGGTCCTACTTTTTGTCCTGGAGAGATTACGTTACCATCCTCTCCCTCCAGCATAGTTCCACTGCCCTTCACCCCCTTCTCCACCCTCCACCCCTTCGTCTGGAAGTTCCCTTTTGTAGACCCTCACCTCCCCCATACACACACACACACACATATAGCAAAAAAAGTCTAAGGTTTTCTTTCGTTTTCTATATATAAAGATAAATTGTGTGTGTGTATATATATATATATATATATATATATATATATATATATATATATATATATATATTATATATATGTGTGTGTGTGTGTGTGTGTGTGTGTGATGATGTGTGTGTATGTATATTTGCACACTCACTCTTATGCTCTTACATCAAAGGCAGGATTAACAGCTACTCCAAACTAAGCCAAACAGTATTTCCAAGGCTACCTCCTAATTTCTGCCAAACAAAGACATTGTCAAGGTTGCTTCTCCAACTTGAGCAAAGGTTGTTCTCTTATAAATATCTCATTAAATTTGATTAAAATACTGATTTTTTTTATTTCATGCTGCCAAGTCTTTTTATTTTTATTTTTCATTTTCATTTGAAGATTGATTTAAAGTGGGCCTCGGCATTTCATGCATTGTATATATATTTCCGATTGGTCGGGGCACATTTTGTGCCCCGTCGATGCGGGAATAAACATATCGCGAAAGCACTTGGTATGGATTTTCTGACTTTGATTTTCCTGTGGTTTTCGCTTATACTAAATCACTTGCACCTCCTGTGATTTTCTGAGCATATATACAGTATATATATATATACATATTATAAATATATATATATATATATATATATATATATATATATATATATATATATATATATAAATATATATGTATGTCTGTATACATATATATATATATATAAATATATATATGTATGATGCTGTATACATATATATATATATATATATATATATATATATATATATATATATATATATATATATTTATTTATATCATATACATATGTATATATATACATATATGTGGGGTGAAATGGAAATGAATTATTACTCCCCAGTTGCCTTATATATATATATATATATATATATATATACTTATTTATATATATATATGTATATATATATATATATATATATATATATATATATACACATATACATACACATATATATATATATAGGTGAAACGGAATGAATTATTATACAATGCTTCATATATATATATATATATATATATATATATATATATATATATATATATATATATATATATATATATATATACATATATATATATTATATATTTATATATATGAAGCACAGAGTAGTAATTCATTTCTGTTTCTATCTATATTTTATATATATATATATATATATATATATATATATATATATATATATATATATATATATATATAGTAAGGTGTTGTACATCATTTGATAACCAATGTTTATTACAGTTCTAAACCGTACAATGTCAGTTTTCAGTATCATCGAATCCAAAGGTATTGCTTCATAACTAGACCTCAAAATCAGTATTTACAATTTTGGGGGTCTTGAACTCTTAGATTTGAGCATATTACTAATACAGAGTGCGTTTGTACTAAATGACCTTAATTGACTTCGACTTTTTTGCATCAAATCTTCGATATCGGAAACACAGATAACTAAGAAAGGAACAAAGGTTCTAAAGCGCGACTTTTGTCACAACAGCCTTTTCTCCTCAGAGTGGGACACTGAAAAAAAATCACACACCTGTCCAGTAAAAATTATATAATCTGTGGGCTTCTTCTTGTTTGTCATTTAAGCCAAAAACAGTGTAAAGTTTTCTTTTCTTGCAACGGCATACCCGTGAAGAAGAATTGTCTCGGCATTATAATCACCATCTTGTTATCTTTGATTATGGTATTCACTCGTGCCGGTGCGAATATACATAATGAACAAAATTACTTGGTAGACTGAGCATTAAATAAGTGCATGAGAAAAAAATTAGATTGTGCACGCCCATATCAGTCCTTCTGTGTGTTGCCTTGCCCCTCACAACGTAAATCTTTTGGAATTTAAACTCCTCACTCCTTTTTCTCCCCCTCCTTCTTTTCTCTAACCTAACCCCCCCCCTCGCCCCCGCAACCGATTCCCCGAATCGGTGGTTTGATATTCTAAGAGGAAAGTGAGCTTGTCTTTCATTCATGGGCGAATGGAAAAAAATGGACTGCACAGTTGAAAGACAAGCCGTGTACTCCTCTTTGAAATAAATGAATAACTAATTAGCCTTTTTTTGAGTCTTCCGGTTGAATGATAAATGAACTTCTGGCACATGAATATCAAATGAAATTTGTTTTGCTTCCGGCCGAATGCAGTATTGAATATTTATTTTTTTTCACAAATGAATAACAAATTACCGTCGGATTTAGCTCTCCTCCCCCAATTTATAATAGATGAATATCTTCCAGCATGCCGTGATTAATGAAACACGTATTTTTTCCCCCCATTTTTTAATAATAAAGATTTTGTATTCTCCCTTATTGCTTGCGGTGATGTTCAAGGGTGACATGAATTAAAATCTTCGTCTCTCAGAGCTATAATTGACGGTGGTTAATCCCTTCCCTTAGGTCTTTGTGTGACATGAGATAACTACTCATCGCACCATGGCTGACATCAGTTAAATTTCTGATCTCTCATTGCTGCATGTGACATTTATTATACCTGTCAATATTCCCGATGATAAATTCCTGAGATGTATGCTAGTATTGCACCAGCCCCGGTTTTTTTTGTCATGCCCCTAGGTTAAGTTTGGTTAGGTTGGTTACGTTAGGTTAAATTAGGTTGGGTTAGGTTAGATTAGATTTGTGCCATAGTAGTAACTTGAGTGTGGGAAACACAATGAAAATACTTTCAAGAAAAATCTATGGTTAGTTTTTAAGATATGGCGTCCGCTTTTTTCATGGAAAGGTCCCGGTACTCGGTCACATCTCGGGGAAAATGCTTCCCGTTGACTGTAGATAACTACTACCGTTACTCATTGCATCAGCTTTCACTATCTAACTGGCTCTGCTATTGCCGTGTGTGATTTGAGTCCTACTCATTGCTACCGGGAATTTGTACTGGTAGTCAGTGGTATAGGGACATTACTTAACCACGTCTCTCCTTGGCCCGCATTGCATGAGTTAACAACTATTTCTCTCTTTGGTGCAGGTGACATGACTGGCAGGCATTCCGTATATACGATTTACGAAGGCCACGAGATCATGTTCCACGTGTCTACCATGCTGCCTTTCTCCAAGGACAACAAACAACAGGTAAGTGATCGTTTAAGGATCGTGCAGGTCCTGTCTTGCTGCTCAGTCGTCAGGAGTGTAGGCTCTTGCGTGCGAGTGCCTGCAAGAATGTTGCTTTTTATCATTGTGTACTATATATATATATATATATATATATATATATATATAATATATATATATATATATATATATATATATATATATATATATTATATACAGTATATATATTACATATCTGTATATATGTATATCTATAATATAATGTATATCATCTATATATATATATATATATATATATATATATATATATATATATATATATATATATATATATATATATATATATATATATATATATATATATAAACACACAATGACTGTATCTTCAAAGTGTTAAGCTTAAATGAATAGTTCCATTATTAGTCTCAAGTTCCATACCTTTCTACACAATGAGACTGAATTCATTCTGATTTTATAAGCTTTTGGGGTTAGCATTGAATACATAGTTGCTTATTTGTCCAAAACTTGCAACGTTTAAGAGTGCAAACATGTGTTTTCGACCACGTTTCCGTCCACATTCCAAATATATTTAACAGTATATTAATCTGTAGATCCTGTTTATCATCTTACGGATTTTGTCAATTTTGTGGGGAATTGGGTGAATTTTTGAATTCATTATAATTACTTATGTGGGTGTGTCAGATTCCCCAACCATTAAGTTTATAATTATGAGGCTTCAAAAACGTGGTATATTTTTCGTTTTACAAAATTCTCTGTTGCAACAATGTCATTTAGCGGAGGGGAGCCGGATGGTGGGGGCAAGTTTAATCATACCTCTGGTGCAAAAGAGTAGAATTACGCCATTGTCATTTGTTTACGAAAATGAAAAGAATGGGAGATGCAATCTGCTAAAGTTATTGGGCTGACGAGATATACAGTATACTCTTGTTAAATTCTGTCGAGACTTCATTTTATAGAGCGGAATCAGGTGACTGAGGTAACTTATTTCAGGAATGTCATATTCAACTATCTATATCTCTCTCTCTCTCTCTCTCTCTCTCTCTCTCTCTCTCTCTCTCTCTCTCTCTCTATGTATGTTTATGTGTGTGTAAGTAGCACCATTGACATTTTATTTACACTAAAGCGTCATTGATAGTTTTATTTTACAATAGTATTAATGAATATTTATAAAAATGTACAGAAAATGTATATACTTGAATGCGATACAGACATTCCTGTAAATGCTTTGCTTAATACACTATATATACATATATACACACCTATGTATATGTATATATATATATATGTATATATATATATACATGCATATATATATGTATATACAGTATATACATTATATATATATATGTATATATATATACATGCATATATATGTATATACAGTATATACATTGTTATAATATATATATATATATATATATATATATATATATATGTATATATCAATATATATATATATATATATATATATATACACACACATTTTATCTAACGGGAAGCTCAGGTTGTTGAAAGGAAGAACATCGAAACACCATGTGATATACCTACTCATTGTCCATCCAAGAAGACCGTGATTGTGAGCGAATAGTATCTCCCACTTTTGGGAAAACAAGGGATGAGCAATAAAACCGCTGAAAGTTTTTAATAAACAAAAAATATTGCCTGTGGATACCGGGAATGTATTTCTTAGCACCGGCGGGGGTCTTGCGTTCGGGCGCTGCAGGCCCCCGGGGGAACGTCCGCGCAAAGAAAATTTAAAGACCTTGCTCGCACACCCGACCATCTTTTCCACGCTCACATGATGTATCTGTGAAACTCCCGAGGGGGCTATTCCACTTGTGCGAGGAGCAGGCAGCCAGAACAATTTTCTGTAACCGCTTATGCGTGGAAATACTCTCACAAGCACGCTCGTCAACACACACACACACACACACACACACACACACACACACACACACACACACACACTGCTCGTAGGTAGAAGTTGTAGATTGCTTCAACAAACTACTTTTTTTTTCTAATACACATACACATACACACACACACACACACACACATGTAACCTATGCATTTTTATATGTACTTGTGTGCATGTATTGGTATCATACCAATGTGGCGTCATTTCTTGAATTACAATTAATATTTCTTTTGCTGTCGTTTCATACTCGAAAGATTGTGGACTCGTATTGTCTGTTAGTCCTTTGCTGTTAGTTAAGACGGTGCTATCGGAGACCTTCCGGCAGTTGGATGTATTCTCCATATGGTCTTGAAACAGAATCTTTTTGTGTCTGGTCTAAATTTAAAGTTTGAATTTTTCTCTTCGTCCGTTCCAATTTATCCTAAGGTTAATGTTGGATTTCTCTTGCATCCTGCTCCGCCTCTGGTGATGTTTTTCAGCACTTGGTTCATTCACGTTGTTGCATTTTTATAAGCTCCCAGTGTCTTTGAAGTAGGTTTTAATGTGTTGCATTATTTTTCAAGTCTTGCCGCCTTTGATCTTTTGTTTCAGCCTGCGACTTCTTTTTTTTTTCCATCCCCGAAGGCCTTTGACTCACGTTTCAGCCTACCGTATTTAGTTGAGCTTGGTTTTTTCAGCCTGTTGCTCTCTTCTTAGTTTCCTCAACATAATTCGCTCGTCTCTGTACTTTAAACCTAGTCCATTTGTTTCAGCTCTCGACAGCACATGCGTCTCAACTTTCAGCTTATTGCATTCGTCTTTTTTTCGACTTACTGTGTTCTGGTGTGCTCTTTTAACCTGCAATGTTCACCTGAGGAGCCTCAGTTTCAGCATGTGGCCCAACTCTTTCAGATTATTGCATTTGGCTTTTATTTTAATGTCCTCCATTCTTTTCTCTTTTACTGGTCTTGCAAGTTTCTATGCATTGGTGTATTGTTACTCACCAGCCAAGGAAAATTGCTTAAAACTAATTAAGCTGTTCATTTACAGTGTTTCTCTAAGGAATAGCTTTTTTTTTTTAGACAATTTATAAGCTTTTTTGTTTGGATCTGAATACATGATTTTAATATCTTCGCCCCCTTTTTTATCCTCAAAAGAGCCAGGTCTGTTACAACCTTGGAGATGGAGATACTTTTTCTTGCTTCATGTATCCATGACTCTTTCAGTATAATATATTATCACTTCCTTTAAAGTTAAAAAATTATTGCTACAACTGAACGCTTAGAGTTTTATTGTATTTCGTAGTTTTGAGAACGGAATGCATCTGAAGTTTTTTTTTGTCTGGATATTTAGACTCCACCAAGAATAACCTATTGGAGCTTAAGAACAGTAATTTTCAGGCGCCTTTATTCCATCAAATTACGATAATGTTTCAAGTTTATTGAAAAAGTGGCAATCGCCTTACTTATTTCTATCTCGTCTCATTTCTGTCTTCGGTATAGCAACTGCTAGAAACAGGCTCATTGCCTTCTTTCAGACGACGTCACTCTTTTTCGTGCTTCTGATATCCCAGATATCCGTGACTCCTAAAGCATAACATGCATAAAAGAAACAAGCCTGTGATTGCCTTCATTGTTAAGATTCTTTATGTTTATTTTTCGCTGACTCGTTTTCTTGGAACTAAGTGAATGCCTTGGGTTGTCCATTTCTGTGACCTGTTTCAAAAAAAAAAAAAATAAAAAGTGTCGACGTGTTCCGTGAATTGTAAAGCGATTTTATCAGGGCAGAAACTCTTCCAACAATTAAATTATTCCATATTAACCTATTTGCATCCAGGCATTACTTCAAAACAATTATTAATCCCTCTTTAAAAATTAAGTTATTTTGAAGAAATAAAAAATTAATGTAGTATGAAGATGTGTAGGCTACTGTACATGCGGAATGCATAAAGAAGAGAATTCAAAGAGAATATTGCCATAATTGAACGCGTAGATTTTTTGTGTATTTCGTTATCTTGACAACGGAATGTATCCGAATTTTGTTTTTGTGAGTGTTCAGACTCCAACAAGAACTTGACAGACTGGGCCATTATTCCTTCAAGTTACGATAGAGTTTCAAGTTTAATGAAGAAGAGGGCAGCATCACCTTACTCTATGTTTAGTGGTTTCCGCTTTTTCTTTATAGATTGTTACGTTTCTGTGAATCATTCGAACAGTTTTTTTAGAAAGCACTTTATAGCTAAGAATATGATACAGCCAAGTAGTAAATTCTTTATGCTTTACTTCTATGACTATTGTCTTTCTGACGCAACCGTCGATCAATGTTTGTAAACAATAAACCACTCCCTTTTTTGTAGGCTCTCTCAGCTTTCCAGTCTTTAATTTGAGATCAGTTTGTTTTCCTGGGGAATTCTCGTCAGCCTCAAAAAGACACTAGATCATCAACAGTAGTCTTAGAACAACAAAGGTCACATCCTGGCACGCTGCGATACACGACGGTCTATGACGATGGCGTGACAAGTTACGATTGGCACCAACCACAGGTGCCAACGCTGCATTTCTCAAGACCGAAATGTACCTACAAAAATACCCAGCCACACTTGCGTTGACCTTCACCGAAATGTGTTGCAAGTTATTTACAAAACCAGCCCAATCGGGAAAGCCATTTTTAAAAACTGTATGCTTCATGGTACAGGAGGCTAAAAACTGCATCGAAACCGACCACAAAAATTCTTTCATCTCGGCCGAATGCCTGCAACTCACATTGTAATGCATGCAATCGAAAATGCCAAAAGGAAATGCAGCATTAAAAAGACATTGCTGCAGAGAGTATTTCTGCATTACAACGTAGCAATTTTTGTGCCTAAAATCAACAACATACAATGAAATGCTAATGCATTCATTGCCTCTGTAGTCATGTTAAAAAAAAAATAGAAATAAAAAAAGACAGGTCTTTGTATCAACAACATGCTAATGACTTCATTACAGTATGTAAATTTTTATCGCCGGGAATCGCTCACGTTCTAGGTAACGGCCATGAGCATACAGGTATGCTATCTGTATTATGAGTCAGACAGAGAGAGACGGCGAAAGAGAACCATTAATCCATACTTGTGAAAAGTTTTTAGAACCATACATGTTTCTCTGCTTGGCTACCACGGGGAGAGAGAGAGAGAGAGAGAGAGAGATTTTAACGGTATCTCTATAATGACACAGAACGTTTATGCGTTTTTTATGTAATTAGTAATCTACGGGTAACAGACATGCTCCCATATAGCTGAAAATCAAGGTGCTGTACCTTGGTCCGAGAATCGGAAAGGTCCGTATGGTAGTAACTTGTATTGACACTCTCTTACGTTACCGTCATTTTTGACGGTACGGGTACAGTAATTGATAAAATAAATTATCTGTATTTGCCAACTTCACGTAACGTTATACTTTATTAGCTTGCAGTGAATAGTTCATTACAAGCCAATACTTATTCTAATGATTATGCTCATTAAAACTCTCCGTAGGGGGGTGGGGGCTAAGGCCTACTTCCGCTATGATGGGTAAATAAATTTCAAATGCTAGCTTTTGGCTTGCTTGTAATACATGAAATGATCCTTATTTATGTGTGTTAATGCTGATCTCGATATTGCTGCTGTTACTGGAAATAATGATAAAAAAATTAAGTCATTGAACGACCGCCAATGAATGCCAGGCAGTGCCATTTTCACTAAACAATGTCCTCTCGATCAGTGAGTTTAAGAAACGGTGGGTCTGGTCATAACGCAGAAGAATTGATGCCAGATGACGTAACCCCTTTAGCTCTTTTGACCATTTGTGAGAGCAAAAGCATGGGGTTAGCAACCCCACCCTAAAAATCTATGTTTAGAACTTACTATTCATCTTAAAGAATCCGATGTTAGCGTCGGTGGGCTGCGAAGCCTTAAACAGTGCATGATTAATAATACTGGTGATGATAACAATAAAAGTGATTTATTAGGTATCAGCATAATGCAGATTATTATTGTTATTATTATTACACTTCCAAAACAACAGCACACAGAAGTACCAAAGTTTAGATTGCCTTTAATCCAGTTCGCTGAAATTGGTTCATGCAAATATCTTTTCTCTTCAGACCTGAAAGAGCAATATCCGAGTTCGTACGAATTCCGCCAATTCGTTATAGTTTTTACGAATGCGTGATGAACGCTTCTCTCTCTCTCTCTCTCTCTCTCTCTCTCTCTCTCTCTCTCTCATAGTATATGGGAAAAGTCTGAAACTAGAATTTTTCCTTTTAGCATTTGGAAATAATGTTCTCCAGTGAGAGACCATTGACCACTTTTCTTCCAGGCATGAAAAGAAAGTTCTCACTCATTCAGACCCCGAAAGGGGCTAATATCGTCAGTGATCCTCAAACGGTGCGCTGTGGGCATCACGAAAGGGTGTTTTCGGAGTCTCATCGTCCCTTAGCAGCACTCACATTCTGGGGTTTTACTTTACCTATTCTCCCGCGTCCTTTCTTCCATCTTGCTGTCCAGTCTCTCGAACTGTTAATTCGGTGTGTATCCTTGGGGTTCCTCCCAGTTTCCTTTTTAGATCCTTGTACTTATTTATTTTCTGAATCTCTGTTTTCGCTGCCTTAAGCGCTGAATGGTTAAAAGTGCCCCGGTGCTTGGCTTTATAGCCTACATTACACCATTAATTCGTTCATTTAGTAAATTAAACAAAAGATAAGTTGAATCTGCTTTCTGTCTGTCTCTCTCTCTCTCTCTCTCTCTCTCTCTCTCTCTCTCTCTCTCTCTCTCTCTCTCTCTCTCATACCCGTAAGTTCATGGCTGTTACGAAAACGTGAGTGATTCCTGACAATGAAAATTGACACTTTTATAAAGTAATTTATTTAGCAACGTAATATTTTTTAGCATGGCTACAGCCGCAATGAATGCATTAGCATTTCATTTCATTGTGTATTGATGTTTAAAAAAAAAAAAAAAAAGACTACTTTGGAATTTAGGACCGCAATGACTTTATATCGCCTGCATTTCCTCTGTCTTTTCGATTGCGCGAGTTGCGATTGCTAAGTTACAGTCATTCGACCAAGATGAGAGCAATTTTCTGGCCGCTTTCAATGTTTTTAATTTTTGGCTGCCATTAAAGCATATTGTTCCAATAACAAAAAAGCTCTTGTCACTGATTTTGTGTAAACGTATTTTCTCGCTTAGGGCTATATATATATATATATATATATATATATATATATATATATATATATATATATATATATATATATATATATATATATATATATATATAATAGAAATAACTGTAATTAAAAATAATAAGCAAACTTGACGGTAATGCTTACCGAACACAACAAAACTGATAATGAATACCAAATAATTAACTAATCATATGGACGCAGAGGTTTAATTGTATAAACACGCAAAACCGCACACACTCACACACTCACGCACACACACACATTACACACACACACACACATACACATATATATATATATATATATATATATATATATATATATATATATATATATATATATATATATATATATGGGTGTGTGTATGTAAAATTAAACATCTGCGTCCGTATGATTAATTATTTACTTGTTATTCATTATCAGTATTCGGTAAGTATTATTGCCGTTGGCATATTGTTTTGGGTTATTTTGATTAAAAGCACGGCAGTTGCAATTGTTGGGTGACATGAAATATGTATGGCAACGAAGTATTCAGCCAAATCGCCCCTTTTCCTTCCCTCTCTGTTCACAAGTTATTCGAAGCCTCATTGATGGTCCCTAATGAAATTTTGTGGAGGGCGTTGCTATGGGCCAAAGGAAAGCTGATCAGATTGCGAGGCGGACCCGAATCCGGATGCGGATCCGGAATGCTCTTCATTGTCATTGAAGATGTAGTTGCGCAATGAAGCTTTTTTTGTTAAGCTTCATTGTGGTAACGATGCTTTTTTTTGGCCGTTTGGTGGTTGTTTGTGTGTGTGTATGTAATGCGTGCGCACTGATATGAATATTATGGATGTCGAATTGCATTTTACCAGATAACCGGAAATTTTGTATGCCTAGTTTGGCCATCCGGGTGGTATAATTGTAGCTTTCTGCAACTATAGAAAAAAAAATCCCGTATTTCCGGTGCTCTCTAAGGTCGCGAAGTGGTTTTTATTACTCGTTATGTATGGCTTCCAAAATACGTGAATATCTTCCTTCCTCCAAACTGTTTAAGAGAAATTTATGGCGTCAAAAGTGCATCAGTCTTACCTCTAATGTAGTAACAAAGCTTGGTTTTGATAGCCAAGCGGTCAAGATACTTCCCCCGATGGCTTGGGTGCTCGATGGAAACGAATATTTGTGCACTTTTGGAATTGCTGTAGACCAAAATACTCTCTCTCTCTCTCTCTCTCTCTCTCTCTCTCTCTCTCTCTCTCTCAAACATCTCGGCGTCAATGACCATAGAAGTCACGACACCTGGCAACTTAGAACCATTCTTTCATTCATCTCTCTGAAACAGGATAAGGCAGTATTAAATCGAGATGTGTCAGAGTGGAATAATCCGTAAATAGAGAAGTCAGTGAGATAAAACTTTATTGTAAGAAAGAAAAAAATACTTTAGATTGCCTGTAAAGAAATATTTCACTGAAATATTTATAAAACTTTATTGTAAGGAAGAGAAAAATACTTTAGATAGAATGTAAAGAAATATTTCACTGAACGAATGAAAATATTTCTAAATTCGTTAAATGGAAACTTCCCATAAATAAAAGAGTATTTTTGGGGATCATTACAAATTGGAGGAGTGTGAAGAGGAATAAACAGTTTAAGAACAAAACTGTAGGTTTGCTACCGCAAATAAGAGAAATGTCAGGAGATGGAAATTCTTCTAAGAAAATAGATACTGGGGTTCCATTCAGAATAGCAGGAGATTTCGTGCGTAACGAAGAGGAATGGCAAGAGGTGGAAACTTGAGGGAATACTCGGTACTGAGAAAAACATATATATATATATGTATATATATATATATATATATATATATATATATATATATATATATATATATATATATATTTATATATATATATATATTATATATATATATATTTCTTTATATGTGTATTTATATATATGTGTGTGTATTTGTGTGTGTATATATACATAAAACATAATTATGTTTATATATATATATATATATATATATATATATATATATATATATATATATATATATATTTATATATATATCCATATATACACATATATATATATATACATACATATATATATATATAAACACAGGTATGTTTTGTTCTTCCTTGAACTCTGTCTTCTCAGGCCTTCTCTAGATGGTTAAAGCTTTGCACCCATGTATAGAAATCAAAGCTTTAGCAATGCTTCTTCCCCTTGGAAATTTAATTCTGTGCGGAAATGAGAACGCCGGTGCTAAAATCAGTCGAATTTGTAAAAGCAACTTTTCGGGGTTTTTGACACCGTTCATTGGGTCGTGAAAAATAATAAAAAACATAAATACAAGTTAACAAAGTTATAATCTACTAATTTTTTAATTGTACTAAGATAAGAGTATACAAGGTACAATATAACGGGAATTATATTTTAATTTATGTAACATAAATAAATTGTATGGCCTAGACAGAAACCTAAACAGTCATTTGAAATATGATAACTCTTATTTTTTTTTTTTTTACATCGGTTTTAAAAAACCTTTTGTAGACTAGGCCCTCATTACTTTCCTCCACTATGTAACAAAATCGGTAACTTGAAGAAAACCTTTGTTAAAAACATTTGTTAACAGCTCATATATTTTCTCCAGGTCCAACGCGTTTGATCAGGAAATTCACTAGTCGCATAATTACTTTATTTCAGATTCATTCCCAGTCACGTTATTTTAAAAAGCCCGTAGATCCTTTTTAGTTTTCTGTGAAAGAAAAACTATTGTGCCGGTTTTTTATGTCCGTCCGCACTTCATTCAGTCCGCGCTTTTTCTGTCCGCCCTCAGGTCTTAAAAACTGCTGAAGCTAGAGGGCTGCAAATTGTTATGTTGATCATTCACCCTCCAGTCATCAAATATACCAAATTGTAGCTCTCTAGCCTCAGTCATTTTTATTTGATTTAAGGTTAAAGTTAGCCATAATCGTGCTTCTGGCAACGCTATAGGATGGACCACCACCGGGCCGTGGTTAAAGTTTCATGGACCGCGGCTCATACAGTATTATACCGAGACCACGGAAAGAGAGGTCTGTTTTCGGTGGCCTTGATAATATGCTGTAGTGGCTGTACAGAAAACTCGATTGCGCCGAAGAAACTTGGGCGCATTTTTTACTTGTTAATTAAACATTCACTTCACTAATCCCAATGTTCACTGTACCAAGTACATCAGATATATGAAGCTGCCAAATTTTGGAAGTCTTAGTTGAGGTGTACGAGTAAATCTTGTCAGCCCATTTGAAAAGAAAAAAAGCCTGTCCACAGATAAAGTTCGAATTGTCTGCTAATGAATTCACAATTGCCTCTTACCCAAGCAAAAATTAATCTTTCCCAGGTGGCTTATCGTCATGTGCTGTTTACCTGTTCTCCAGTCTCACATGTAATGCCGGGACTATTAGTAGTTTTCCGTAGGTAGAAACAGTTTCAGAACACAAGGTGAAGAGCATTAGAACTGTTTGTCAAGTAGCGGTTTGCCTACTTTGTCTATTAAAGTTACTGTTTTTGATCTAGTTTCCTTTTCTTATTATTTGCAGCCACCAATTCTTGGTAAATATGGCGATTGTCCTTTTTTAAAAGAAAATATTTATTTACTTTTTTTATTTTTAACTGAAATTATGTACTAAATAACATGTAGTTACTGTCATATTTTTGTGTCTTGTCCACTCATCTTTATATATATATATATATATATATATATATATATATATATATATATATATATATATATATATATATATATATAATAATATATATATATATATATAATCAAGCTACAAACGTCCTTTAATATCCAATTCACTCTACCTCCCGAAATAATATATTTTTTCATATATGTTACCGAAGGGGAATTTTAGTTGATAATAAGTCCACCGTCCCGTGGTCGACCAGCGACGGACGAGGAATCAGGACTACAGTGACACACTAACGCTTTCGGCCACAAAGAGAGGTATAAGTGAATAACATCTCCCATCATCTCACCCGTCGAACTCAGGTGTTTTGCGTTTTTGGAGACGATATCCACCCCACCTCTGCCATGTTGCCGTGTAGTCGTTTTGCGCGTAACCATATTATCGACTATTTATCCACATCACCGTGATTCATATACAATCAAGCTACAAACGTCCTTTAATATCAATTCACTCTACCTCGGAAATAATATATTTTTCATATATGTTACCCGAAGGAATTTTATTTCTAGGTAGAGTGAATTGGATAATGGTTTTGTTGTAACTTTCTGACAACGCTGCGAATCACGGTGATGTGATAAATAGTCATATATATATATATATATATATGGTCAATATGGCAGAGGGTGGGTGGATATCGTCTCCAAACGCAAAACGAGTTCGACGGGTGAGATGATGGGAGATGTTATTCACTTATATATATATATTATGGCCGAAATATATATATCACTGTTCCTATATATCGTCCGTCGCTGGTTCGACCCCATACTCAACTAAATCAATTCCCCTAGTAACATATATAATATATTATTTTATAGTATGGAATTAATATTATATATAATACGTTTTCATAGTTTTCTGATTGTATATGAATCACATTGATATGATAAATAGTCATATATATATATATATATATATATATATATATATATATATATATATATATATATATATATATATATATATATATATATATATATATATATATATATATATATATATATATATATATATATATATATATATATATATATATATATATATATATATATGACTATAAATATTTTCTGTTAAAACCTGTCAGTTGAGGAAGACAGTTGTTTTGGAAAAAATTTCGCTATAATTTCTACACTTTTGGTGTTTTTATGGGCTTTTATTATATATATATATATATATAAATATTTATAAAGATTATATAATATATATATTATATAATCTTTATAAATATTTATTTACATATATGTATGTAAATATGAACATATATACATATGTTTGATATATATATATATATATATATATATATATATATATATATATATATATATATATATATATATATATATATATATATATATATATATATATATAATATATATATATATATATATATATATATATATATGTAATCATTATAATTCTTTTACTTACAAAATTCTTATCCCTGCACTGTATTAAATTTCCAAGGGGATGAAGCATTGCTAATTTGATATTTAGGTGTTGATATAGAGCAGTGACTAAATTATATATACATATATATATATATTATATATATATATATATATATATATATTTATATTTATATATATATATATATATATATATATATATATATATATATATATATATATATATATATATATATATATATATATATATATATATATATATTATTCATCACTGAAGCACTCTATATAACCTGGGATGGCTCCAACACAGCATGCACTCCCACCTTCATATTTTGATTACTGATACCTCATACAGAAGGATAACCCAGCAGTGCGTTAAACCTCCCTTCTCACACACACACACACATATATATATGTGTGTGTGTAAGTGTGTATGTGTTTTTGTGTATTTATGAAGAGATATGTATGCACGGTAAATAGTCTCCTTCCAAGTCTCTTTGGTTGCAATGGACGAGAACCATAAGTATTTTTGTTGTCTTGCGTGCATACTAATAAGGGAATATATGAAGTGCGCTCCACAGTGAAACTGTAGGACCGTCTTCCTTGCGGATTCATGTGTGCTAATGCTCGTTATTTCCAGAGCGGCTGAAATGGGACTTTCAACCTGCGTGCTCTCGTGCCTTAATTACCCTTGCCAATCTAGGTTATGTATTCAGCCGTGTCGGCGTTCGGTATATTTGTCTGCGAGGTCTCTCGGAGAGGTTATTGATCTGATGGAAATCTTATGAAGTATGCATTATGTGTTAAGGAAGATTGTCTTAGATTGCGCTTTTTCGTTTATCTTCAGTCTCTTGCTGGATAAACCCGTTTGGATTCCCGGCCTAGTGGCATACACGAATACACATACACGCACACACACAGGATTTACCTGGAAAAATACATTTGGATTCCAGGTTTAGTGGCACGCGCGCACGCACACACACACAGACACACATATATATGTGTGTGTCTGTGTGTGTGCGTGCGCGCTCGCGTGTGCCACTAAACCTGGAATCCAAATGTATTAAATGTATTTTTCCAGGTAAATCCTGAAGATAAGAAGAGAGAAATCTAATTCAAACAGATGTATACATGTACGTATATATGTATAGGATGTGCGTGCGTGTGTGTGTGTGACTACAGTTACGTACATAATCCAGACCTTTTCAGCTTATTCAAACGTTGCAGACATATCTACGCCATATAAAACTGATTTAGTAAGACCAATAGAGCTGGCATTACGTGTTAGTGGATACGGGAGTTCCTCCCCTTTTGTAATTTTTTTTTCTTCCTCCTTTTTTTTTGGACGGGAGGAGTTGGAAGGTAGGTAGGTAGGTAGGTGGCTGTTCCAGAGAGGCTGCTGCTGCTATCCTTTGATCAGGAGACGAGAGGAATGGGGGAGTTGTAATGGCATTGGCCGAAGAGGGAAAGAGAAGAAAGGCCGAATGAAGGGAGATGCACACAAGGTTGGATGGATGGATAGATGGATGGGCCTCTCGACCAGTGGGTGGAGAGAGAGAGAGAGAGAGAGAGAGAGAGAGAGGAGAGAGAGGGAGCCACTTTTATGCACTTCACGATGTTTGATTTGATGCAATAACACACATATGTGTGTGTATATGTATATGTATATGTGTATATATATATATATATATATATATATATATATATATATATATATATATATATATATATATATATATATATATATATATACATACATGGGGGAGAGAGAGAGAGAGAGAGCTATTTTATACACTTCACGATTTTTATTTGATGCCATAACACACATATATATGTGCGTGTGTGTGTATGTGTGTATATATGTATATGTATGTACGTATTATATATGTGTGTATGTATTATATATATAGTACATATATATATATATATATATATATATATATATATATATATATATATATATATATATATATATATATATATATATGGAGAGAGAGAGAGAGAGAGAGCATCCTTATTTTCAAATTTCTGTATGCCGTATGCACAGGCAGAATTATTCAAATCTGCGTGAGTGTCCGAGAGACAGACAGACAGACAGACAAACGGACAGACAGAGTCAGTATGGTATCTCATAGTCTGTCAGATAAAGCGAGCGAGCCATTTTGGTAGTCTTCAATATGTTAGATGCAGTGATGTAGGGCGAAGGAGAGTGTACCCTGCTTTGTATGCTCCCTTATTTCGTGTAAACTTTCAAATATTTAATGTATGTGTTTCTGTATGTATATGAGAGAGAGAGAGAGAGAGAGAGAGAGAGAGAGAGAGAGGTTTACATGCTGCATTATGTTCGATGCAGTGACAAGAGACCAAGAGACAGCGTGTGTGTGTGTGTGTGTGTGTGTGTGTGTGTGTGTGATGAATAGCCTGCTTGTGTTCGAAAATATTCAGTTTGTAAAGAAAGGAATACTTAGATCTGTGCCTGTTTGACAGATGGAGGTAGAGAGAGAAATAAATCCTTTTTGTTAAGCTTTATATGTATGTTATCGCACAATGATTTAAAATGAGTTTGCGTGTGCGGGTGTTAGAAGGAGAGAGAAAGAGGGTGAGAGGGAGAGAGAATATCCTGTTTGGGACGCTTCATTATGTTTGATGCAATGACAAAGTTGAAAAGAGGGAGAGAGAGAGAGAGAGAGAGAGAGAGAGAGAGAGAGAGAAGGCTGATGCTGATGATCAAAGACATACCGATGGTAATTTGGAGTTCAGAGACAAGGGCGTGAGAGGGGAGGGAACTGATAAAGATGATCTTGTGGCGAAGATTCTTGGTTTTCCTTTTCAGTTTTGTATATTTTTTTCATTACTTTTTTGTTGCTGTATTAGACGGAGGTACGTAGTCACCCTTGTCTGTCCGTCCATTTGTTGTCCCAGAAACTTGATGATGATGAATTTCAATCAAATTTTGTGGGGACTGGGCTGTCGGCCAAAGAAGGGTTGATTAGATTTTGAGATGGATCCGGATGGAGGGTGTAGGAGTAGATCTGGGCATTTAGTGCTTTCAGAAATAAATCTGTGACGATCTAACGTACTGTACGTCCATTCGTAGGCAGAGTCGTCTTTATGTCGCACCTTTTGGTTATTTAATACCGAAAGGAAGTTTATTTTTATGAAACAGAGTAGTAAATTTGTCGCTCAAGTGGCTAATGGAAAATTTCGAAATTTAATTGGAGCTGTCTCCAAAAGCCATCGAGAGATGTTGACAAAATAGAGCATTTGTCACGGTACTGAGGATCGTAGAACTATGCAGTGAACGTTAATAAAGCGAGGCAGCAAAAAGCACATCTTCAGAATTGATAAGAAAAAGAGCATGATACTGCCACCATTTAAAAACGATTAAACTGGATAAACAAAATGGCAGATATTATTGTAATAACCGGAAGTGCAAAGTAAATCAGTAATATTCAGTAGAAGAAAATGTAGACAAAATGAATAAGAGACGAGAACGATTGTTGCGGACTAGATCTTGAGAGAGAGAGAGAGAGAGAGAGAGAGAGAGAGAGAGAGAGAGAGAGAGAGAGAGAGAGAGAGAGAAGGTATTTTATGGATGAGCAAAAGATCGAGAGCTTATTGAATACTGGATGTTTGGGGCTACCATAGGATTGGTAGGATAAGAAAGTTGAAACTTAGACTGGGAACGTTGGCGGTGGCATAAAAGAAAGACATCCAAGTCTTCATTGGCTCGATGATTGCTGGTGGTGGGGACGGACGATATGCTCTTATAGTGGGAGGGAATGTGCTCAAAGTTCATGTTGGGTTGTTCGTATGTTACTCTATTCTGCTTTGAATAAGAAGCAAATAGCTATACTGATTTACTACCGCAGCCACACACAAACATTTGAATGCGGTGTCATGGGGAATATAAGAATTAAAATTGAGCAAATAACTTAGAATAAGTGAAGAAGTAGAGTTATTTGAAATCCGAAACAGACAACGTTGGGTGCCTATTCTCCCCCACCCCCTTTTTTTCTCCCTCTCTCTTTAACAAGTACTATTTTTGTTCCTTTTTGCTAGAGGAAAATGTCTTGGGGTAGTTGGCGCAATTGTTCATCTTCCTCTGCTATCCAGCTTAGGAATTCTTTTCGTGCTTCAGTTATCTCCTGTACCTGCAATCTTCATCGTAAGAGAAATGTCTATAGTTGCAGAAGGTCTGCCCCCGCTTCACACACACACTCACATACTCTCTCTCTCTCTCTCTCTCTCTCTCTCTCTCTCTCTCTCTCCTTTTTCATGCGTTTATCAGACCTGGCCAATAAGTTGGGGTATTTTGTTCATCGCCCCATTGACGTCTGCTTTGGCGCCATATTTCGCTGCTATGAGCCCAGAGGTGGTCATCATGCCTCTTATATCTCTGAACACTGAACCACTCTTACTGACCGCCTTGGGCGAAGGACCCTTATTTCCACAAGGCCAGCTTAATCAAAACTAACCAGCCAGTGGAGTACTCTTCGAAAAGGACAGGAAGAAATGGGCAAAGAAGTTGAATCATGCATTGAGTAAAGGATGATATTGTGTACACGGGAGGAATTATAAAGAAGAAAGGACAAAGCACTTGAACGATCCATTGCTTAAAGGTGAAAGGGAAAAGACAGACAGACAGACAGACAGACAGGCGGCCAGAAAACCCAATTATGAATTGGACGGCCCAGAATTTAAATAGTTTACATTATTATCCTCGATTGATGAACGCAACCCCTGTCCGTAACGACCTGTGGAGGAGAAGGTGGGGGCGGGGGGTGAAGGCTGGATTAATGCTAAAGTCGTTCGGAGCTGAATAACGATGTTCCATGGCGATTTGTGGAGGTTTTTTTTTTTTTTTTTTTTTTTTTTTTCGTAATCAGTTCGTCCACTAATTGGCGTGTTTGTATCGCTTCACGTTTCCCGGGGATGGGTGAAAGATGGGTGGGCTGGGGAGAGTTTATCATTGCGTCTGAATAGGCATTACAAGATTCCGAATTAAAATATATGAATATAAAAGTCTCGTTACAGTTGCCTAGTTAATGGGTTACAGGTCTCTGTGCGATGTTTTAAGTTCTTTCTTATATGGTATGCGCAGGTGCTTGTGTATGTATGTATGAATGTATTATTATTTAAATATTTAAGAATGTCTGCATATATTAATATGTATTATATACGTATATGCATGTATGTATATATTTATGAATGTGTATATATAATTATAAATATATATATGTGTGTGCGTATATATATGTACATACACGCGTACATGTATACATATACACACATAACATATGAGGGAGACAGACAGTAACAAGTAGCGCGAACACTGGGAAGAGAGAGAGAGAGAGAGAGAGAGAGAGAGAGAGAGAGAGAGAGAGAGAGACGTTTCGATGCCCAACGAAGCAAGTCATTCTCGTTTACAGTTGAGATGTCAAAGTTGGGGCTCTGCCCTGCTGTGTCTTTGTCTCCGTTGATTTCTTCGAATTTTTCATTCTCTCTCTCTCTCTCTCTCTCTCTCTCTCTCTCTCTCTCTCTCTCTCTCTCTCTCATTGCTTGGAGACTTGCCCAAGTGGCAGATTATATTTCTTATCCGGCTTTCATTTTACTGCCTCGTATTTATTTAGTGGTATTTACATATTCAGGCAATATATTGATGGAAACATGGAAACGAGGATCATGTGTATTGAATATGTATGTACAGAGTGTACAGTGTACACATATATATATATATATATATATATATATATATATATATATATATATATATATATATATATATATATATATATATATATATATATATATATATATATAATAATGTATATATATATGAAAAAATTATAGATCAAGATTCCTATTATAGAAACAGAGAAGATGAGCAAGAGCTTAGGAGGAATAAAAAGTTTCTGTGTAGGGAAGTAAATGCAGACACAAAGGGTAGTGAACAAAGGGATATCAGAATTCAAGATGCAATTGGAGTTGCGCTGTCTGGAAGGAATGCAGTGTTGTGTCGATGGAGTGAGTATTTTGAAGATTTATTGGATATGAAGGATGGAAGAGAAGCAGAGCTGTATGTTGCGGGAGTGGAAGGTGTTATTAGTGCAGTTGATTGTTAAGGACAAAGGAAAGTAATTAGGTGATTGAAGAATGGAAAGACACCAGTTATTTGCATTACGAGCCAGATGCTGTGGTACAGTGGTAATTGTTTGACTGAGTGACCTATGCAGGTCTTGAAGATGAATTCCGAAGACTTCTGGGGCTTTTGAAGGCTTCAAGATGAACTCCAGGCTCTGAAGCCTTTTGGAAATGCCCACTGGAGGTTTGTGAGGTATGGGTAAATTAGAGAAAGATTGCAGTGGAACAGTGTGTGTTTAGACAAAGCAAAAGGTGTGTTGGCCAAGTGTTTTTTGTGAAGTGATTTTATGATAAGTTTTAAATCGCAAGGAAAGGCATATATGACTTCCTTGGACGAAGAAATAAGAGAAGTCCGAGAAAGGACATCAGATGTAGATGCAAAGTTATAGGATAAGGTGAGCTGTGAATGGAATATGTAGAATGGTTGATGTTTGCAGGTGTTACAGTACTAATTTGGGTAAGCGAATAGGACTACAGTAATATAAAAGAGTATTTGAAATTGTTTACAAGAAGAGAAAGTTGAGAGTAATTGTGAACAACAGAGAGTTTATGAGGGTAAGTGAAAACCAGGAAGATTAATTTTGATATTGATAACGGAAGCAAGGAAACCGTTGATCTGATTAGGTACAGTATTTGAGAGTAAATATAATGGATGATGGTAGGATGAGAAAAGAAATGAATCACAGAATCGGCAAAGCAAGAAAAATATTAGGGTGTGTCCAAAAGATTAGGAAGAGACATGAATTGCCTATTTAAGGCAAGGTGGGTTATTGAGCCTACCCTCTTGTTAAGAAGTGGAGTGTGGATGTTGAATGTGAGGGAAAAGAAAAAGATTGAAAGGTTGAGATTAACTTGTGCTATTAGATTTGGCTGAAAAATAATTGAATTGGTGAGGAATGGGGAGATGGCTAAAACTAAAATGGAAAAAAGCTCATGATATGTGAATGGATGTGTAATGTGTTTTGAGATGGTTTGGTCATACCGAAAGAATGGAGGACGATATCGAGGAATAATAGAAATTCCTACAAGATAGAGGCGAATGGTGTGGTGAATGTTGGAGGTTTTGACACGCTGCTGACGATCCTTTCGTGTAGCTGTGTGGAGCAGCTAATGTGGAAGATTTCTGCACGAAGTTTATCCACTTTAAAGAATTTAAAGTATGAATGTAGAAGAGGCTGTTGTGGCTGAATGTAGAAGTGGCTGTTGTGTTGTTTTTCTCTGGAAATACCACTGTTAGGGAAATGTTGAAAAATTATACATGAATGCTCACACAAATGTGGGTGTACATATATTTTTTTTACTCGCCTGTGTAATGACGTAAAGTACATGTCTTTCAGTTATTTACAGTACTTTTTTTACATCCATGTAATATTTTGTTGTATTTGTGGATGGTATTTCTGTGCTGGTATTTTTTAATCCTTATCGGGCTCAAAATAGCATGAAGGTTTTTGCCTCGTTGTAAAGAGATTATTTCTGTTATTGTTGAGGAGTTAGTTGTTTGCGAATGTTTTCCTCTTACCAAAAATAAATCTTCGTACCTGCTTTCTTTTCTCATATTTTTATTTATCATTATTGTGGCAGAAAAGTAGGCTAACGCTGTTTTCACTTGAATGTGTTAACTTACTGTGTGATTTCAAAGTAAGTCTTGGCTTATGTTTGGAAGAAATAGGTTTATGACATTGCCTAGATTTGCCCATTTTTCTGCGTTAATCTGTATTTTATTAAATTTCCCTTTGTATTTTTTTCTTCTTTTGAGTATAATGACGTTAAATGAAAGCTCGAAGAACGTTTATTGGCCCCTTATTGCTTTCTCTGTATGAATGCTTGCTGGCGCTGACGAGTAACAGTAAAATATATTTTTTTTCTGCGTGCATCTTCCACCATCACCCAAGTGTTAGATATTCCCTCCCTCCCGGGAGCAGCCCTACTTTCTGTCGAACAATAAAACACCCAGAATGAAGATTGATTGGAGAGAACATCGGGAGAATATGCTCTGTCCTTTAGAGTCGTCGACATATCCTACAGGTAATTCTACCCTGGGTTACACCTTTCCTGCCATTGACCTGGCCATGAAGTATGCAGAATGAAGGTTATTTGGTCTGACAAGTCTAGATGGGAAGTTTACCACCCGAAGACTCACGTTCTGGCTCTCCCTTGTAATACCGTTATTCCATTCAGTATGAGGACATAGATAATGATGGAGTGGGTGCTTATCCAAATACCGTGAATGTAGCCAGAAGGCTGGAACTCAGAATCCATTTTGTAGCCTCCACTCACATATCCTTTGATTGTAGCAGAAAGCTGCGTTCTAACTTAAAAGTATTAAGGTAACAACGTGAAACTATACCACTAGATACCGTAACGAATATTCCTTAGGCAATAGTAAATTATGATTGAAAGCGCATGTGTGGGCTGACCGATAAGGCATTTACGTAGGGACAAAGTTGGTTGTATAGAAGGTCTTTATGGTGAAAGCAGTTGTTAAATTTTTCATCTTAGTTTCATGAATTATAGGTTGCCTGTTACATACTGTGGCAAAGGGATGACAAGACTAAGCTGAAGATGCGAATTACGAACGAAAATGATAAAAGAAATAACAGATATCTAAGGTAAAACTATCAGGAATTAAGCGAAATCTGATACATGGTTTAGGATGGAATTTGTAGCATTAGCCTAATAATAACTGTAACCTTAATTAAATAAACGTCTGGTCAAGTTGAATGCAACAAGATTTTACGATTAAATTTCGTAATTATATGGTTAAAGGATCACTATTAGATTATTATTTTAAATAATAGATCGCTGTAGACTTCGTTGTGATAGCAATGCTTACCTATGCTTGATAGTTTTATCCATCTATCTGTCTATCTATCCATCTATCTATCTATCTGTATATATATATACATATATATATGAAATTTTTTATCACACCTATATATATATATATATATATATATATATATATATATATATATATATATATATATATATATATATATATACAGTATATATATACACACACACATCCTTGTATTTCCTTTTAGTTATTTACGCCTTTCAGAACTGTAAAAACGAACAGACATTTGTCTCTTCGCTTTGTGTTGTCCATCCTCCAGAACTCTCTCTCTCTCTCTCTCTCTCTCTCTCTCTCTCTCTCTCTCTCTCTCTCTCTCTCTCTCTCTCTCTCTGGAGTCAGAAGAGAAGACATGTGATCTTTTGAAACTCACCCGAGAGGTTTCTCTGTTTTATTTGTATGCATGAATATGCGTCAGTGAGAGTAAACTGACATATATTTTGTATTTCCATAAAAAATTCTTGTTTGTTTGTTTCATGTCAGGAATAAAGTGATCGTGTATATGTATATATATATATATATATATATATATATATATATATATATATATATATATATATATATATATTTCCATAAAATTCTTGTTTGTTTTGTGTCAGAATAAAGTGATCGTATATGGTTATATATATATATATATATATATATATATATATATATATATATATATATGTGTGTGTGTGTGTGTGTGTGTGTATGTATGTATGTATATGTATGTAACACATATATTGGACATATATATACGCGTGTGTTTCCATGTGTGATTGTAAATGCGTGTTACATTAGATACACGTTCACTTATTAGTGAAACGAAATCATATCACCATGCCAACGTATTCTTCCATCTCGCTTCAGCATCGGAGTGAGAACAAACGTGAAAATAGTTGGCCCCACTGGATTGGACGGAAAAAAAAATAAGAATTCTTTGGTCGAGTTTGTGTGTAAGGCCTTTGTCCATTCACCCCTGTGTGAGTGTGTGTGTGTGTGTGTATACGTGTGTTTGCGCGCATGTGCGCTCGCTTTGGTGAAGGTAGTGGGGCTGGTATTAGAGGTAGGGGGTAATTCGCGGTCCTGGACACAATATTTACCCAGCCTTTAAATTTCCGGACGGCTGCGAAAGAGTTTTGTTTTCATATGTAAATGACATCGGTCGCTGAAAGACAAAGGCAGTCGTGGTAACGGAAATGTTTTTTTTTTTTTATTTCTTGTTTATCTGGGGACACTTTGTGTTGGTGTTTGTTGAGGGGGGGAGAAAAAGAGAGATACATACGTACAAGATATACATGCGTACATTCTTTTCTGCATACATAGGTACGTAAACTTACTGTATGGGCAACGCTACGTTGATGGCGGAGATGAAGAGACACATTCGAATGTACGTCAGTAAAGAGACCCACATAAATATGTGTATATACGCAAATCCACGGGCAGAGGAAAGCGCTATGAAAAAGCGGGTGTTCGAACACATTTTATTTCGATGTTTTAACATCCGAAGGAAAATTGACGCTGTCAGGTGGCATTATCACATTCAGGTTGCTTATAGATTTCATATTTAGAGAAATTATATAAGAAACTGAAGGCCATTTTGGTACTGAGCGTTTGTGATTTCTTTAGACATCAGTGGTGACTTGAGTGTTATGCATTCAAGTTATGAAATTATTATTATTTTTTGATGTAGATTAGTATGAAATGTCGTCCCTAAAATATCTGAAGTATAACTAATGTTGATTGAATGTTATGAATACAAGTTATAAAATTTTTTTTTTTTCTATGTAGATTGGTACGAAATGTCTTCCCTAAAATATCCGATGTAGCACTAGCGTTAATTTTCAACAACTGCCTTCGAAAAATTTGAGAACGTATCTAGGATGAAAAGAAAGGATTTACTTTGTACTCAGTGAACCCGTAAAGGCAGTTTTGACTATTTAATTTTGAAAATAACAAAAAACCTTTCCGATTATGTTCTGATTTATATTTCACGACCACAAAGTTACAGTGAGCGTATTGGTTTTCTTCCCTGAACGT
>NC_089752.1:14275500-14298000 GCF_040412425.1 Macrobrachium rosenbergii | reverse complement strand
CTGTGGAAGAATGAATGAAGGCAGAGGCAGCCAAGCCAAGGAGGTTCCAGGAGGTTCCAGGAGGTTCCAGACCAGACCCGACCCTTTGAGTCGTTGGATGCGTTTCGACAAAAATGACGACGAGAGGGAGGCGGCATTGAACAGCTGAGAAAACATCTCGACGGTCCAAAGAGCAGAGACATTACGAGTCATTAAGTTGTCCGAGGATGAACATTATAGCAACGAAATGATCCTTTTCAAGAAGGGTTCTAAGGCCGGGAGGGGCGGTGGGGCGGGGGCCATGTCTGGAAGGTCTGAGGGAGACTGCCTGTCTTCATCTTTTGGACAGACGCCGCCAGCTCCTCAATTCCCCCTCCCTTCACCCCTCCCCCAACCGAACCACCCTCTTTTTTTTTTCTCCCTCTCCTCCCTTCCTCAATGCAGCCTAGGGGCATATGGTAAAATGAGTAAAGAACCTTTTGTATTACTGAATACAGTACTGAATACACTTTATTCAATATTTGATTGATCACATCAGAGGAACCATTCAGCATAAAGAAAAAATATCGATTATGGACCAAATCCTGCTGTTATTGAATCATGACAGGGAAAATACCAGAAAGTTTAAAGTTTATATGTCGTTGAACCAGTATGCTGTAAGCCTTTCGAAATAGATTGAAGGTGGTACATTTTTTTTTCAGTTAAAATACAGACATCAGAAGCAAAGAAAACGAATTGTAATGAAAGTTTCGAGAGCAGTAAAGTCTTCGGCAGTTGTTTTCTATTTCAGGTCATTATTTTTCTCGACTTGATTTTGTTGAGATATATATATATATATATATATATATATATATATATATATATATATATATATATATATATATATATATATATATATATATATATATATATATAGAGAGAGAGAGAGAGAGAGAGAGAGAGAGAGAGAGAGAGAGAGAGAGAGAGATTTAATATATATTTAATATATATATATATATATATATATATATATATATATATATAATATATATATATATATATATGTATATGTTTTTTGGTTTATGTACAGGTCTTTGTTGCGATTTCCGTGTTTCTTTCAAGTTCCCATATAGACATTTATTCTGCGGAAGATTCCAATGAGAGTGTGTGGGCTTTGGAGATTGTTTCATATGTACTGTGCTTCACCACATTTTTCATTATTTTAGAATTTACTAAGCATTTACCAAGGATAGCATAACATGATAGGTTACTGGCATTTACTCAGGAGTATGGTCATTTTGGTTTGGAAGACTTACCGATTTCGAACTCCATGAAGTCTACTTGAATCGAATATAGAGCGAAATTTTGTGTTGATAAGCATATATTACAGTGCAGTAACCCTCTTACTACTGTAAGTACGCCACCGAAAAGGAAACATGTGTTGAAAACCTTTTGATGATAATATGGTAGCTCACTCAGCTCAGCTTTCCTGTCTCAGTGGTAAGGAGAAACTTGATACTGTCGAAATAAAGATGAGAAAAATGGAATTTTTTGGTGGCTTGTCATTTTTGTGTTTTATATTGGTATAACTCCATACTTAGGAGTTACATTATTATATAATATAATTCATATTCTTATTCATATCCGGACTTTAAACTGAAAAACCTATAGTTTAGTAGTTAAGAGATTAGAAAATACTTACTGTTATACGACCCTTCTTTTCTGTAGTATGATATGCTTCGCCGTTAAGGCGTTAGAACGCCTTATACCTAAATAGTGTGGGAGCTTGCATGAAAGCTCAACGTAACTCGTGTCAAAGGTGTGTCCTCTCGACTGTCCGATTTGGGCTCATATGATAACTCATCTCATCTGTTTATTTGACCTGAAAGATTAGTTTAATTTGCCTTGAAAATCAACCTTGGGGAAAACTTAGTGATCACCATTTAGAGAATGAGATACCAGGAACAGTTTTAGCGTTTCATCCTTTTCCTGATTATTACCTTCCATCCCTCATCCTTTGCGGCGTTTTTTTTTTATTGGAAAGACAGGAAACTTGTTTTTTTATATCTATCCCCTCCCCCGATTCTATTGTGTAATTTCTTGCATTGTAAATTTACTTTCAGAAAATAGTCATGTGATTTCTACTCGGGGTTATCTCAGAATATGTTCGGAAAGAGTTTACGAAGTGAAATGAATTAGGGGAAAATTGTAGGCCCCTCCTGGTCACCTGAAACTAATAAGCACAAGTTGCATAATTTACCCAGTGTCAAATACGGTTTCTTTGTAAGTTTCCTTTTATAACTGTTTCTTGCCTCTGAGGGCATTACCCTTTACAGATGAATTTTTTTTTATGGAAGTTGCCAGGGTGTTACCTAAAGTACTGGGTGAGTATAGAATATCGGTATTCAGGAACTAAGGTAGATCTCTCACGGTGTAAATATGCAAAAACGTCATTAACTTGGAGTAGTGGAAAATCTAGAATAATCTCTAATTATTATTATTATTATTATTATTATTATTATTATTATTATTATTATTGTGCAACTTTTTTTTTTAAACGAGGCAGTGTGAACTATTTGATCTTGAGCGTTACTGTTGCCAAAGTATTCTTTCCTGCCCACAGAGCAGTAATGTTACTCTTCTGTTTATATAAGGAGTTCGCCCATCCCGAAGACTTTGGTATAAAGAAGAAAAGAAATTAAAGTCAACAAAACGGGGCTCCAGATCTCCCTGAAGTATGTTGGTTAGACAAGTGTCGTCCAGCTCCGGGAAGAATCCGTTTCTCTCTCTCTCTCTCTCTCTCTCTCTCTCCAGGAGCTTTTTTTTTTTTTTTTTTTACATATCATCATCATTGTCGTCCTCGTCATTGTCTGCCGAAGTGATTCTATTTTTTTCCTCGTTTACATTTGCTTTGCCGTCGGCTTCAATGTGTTATTCCTCTAATATCAACCAATATCAGGTTGTATCTGCACGTGTGATTGCCAATTAATTAATGAATCCTGATGGTATTATCCTATTTAATACCGACTACCATTGGTTGAAGCGCCCCTCCCCACCACCCCCCCACCTCCAAACACAAACGCACACAGACACACGCACACTTGATGGCACTTGTATAAACATACAGTCAGGCACACATACGAAGTCGTATTAAAGGCGGCTCAGCGATTGAGGCAGCATTTATAAGTCCAGACAGACATTTCTCGCTGTGCATAACCACGAAGGCATTTCGGACAAGCCAATGGATTGGCGATGCCCTTTGGGATTTCTGCTGCGGTCACCACCGTCGGTGTGGATCGGCCCGTGTCCTTTGGGGCTCTGAGCTGAAGTGGTGGTTCATGCAGTGGCGTAAAGCCGACTATACCGGTTTTTCCAGCGGTCTTTATTTAAACGCCATTAAGACATTTTAGGTGTGAGAGGATAGCTTTGATAAAAAAAGGGGGAGTTTACTCTCTTCTGTTTAATTATGGTCTTCAAGTTACTGGTTTGGGGAAGAAAAGTTGACGACGTTATCAATACACGATTTTCTCTAAAGGTAATGCCCACGAGAAAAATGACAACATTCACGGACGGATTTCTCGTTTCTAATACGAATGACTCCTAATTAGTTTCCATAATGTCTCAATGCTGCGTTTTTAAATGATGGCATCTATATAGCGTATATTACACACAAACGAACACACATATGTATGTATATATATATATATATATATATATATATATATATATATATATATATATATATGTGTGTGTATGATGTATGTACAGTATACAAATATAAGTGTGTATATATACTGCAGATATTTTGTGTGTATCTAAATGCACTAAATAATCACTAAATATATATATATATATATATATATATATATATATATATATATATATATATATATAAAATATATATATATATATATATATATATATATATATATATATATATATATATATATAATTTTGCTTCATTTATTATATACCTAGGAATGTAACGCGTAACATTTCGATTTTTATCCATAAACTACTAAAAATTTTATTGTAACACTGAATTTTAACTGATCCAAGAATAATTTTTCTTCCATTTGCTACCTGGTAACCAGCGGAGTGGTTAAAATTCACTTTATATGTCACTGCAAGAAAATAATGGTGGTTAACTACAATTGCAGTATACACAGTATGACAGTAATATTCCAAATATTACAATTTCATAATGTTGATTATTCCAGCAGCATTAAAACGAATGCTAATGAATGTGTCGTATATAACCCAGACATCTTGGATATCAGTGAGTCATGATACCAGGTATTATGTTGCCATAATACAGAACACTACAGTGACTTAAGACCAGTGATTAGTTACAGTAGGCCTGCATCGAGTATTGCAGTGATAAAACTCTGAATACCACCATGACATACATATTTAAAGATACATAATATCGAATATGTTAAGTAACATGACAGCGAATGTTATAAGTGACTTGCCGGATGTTGCAGTATTATGATAAAAAATATTACAGACTCGTTACTTGTAGTGCAATTGCATACTGAACTTTAAAATTACAGTATAGTGCATGTTGAAATAATACTATTCACGTTACAGTTACAGGGCGAAAATATAAAGTTATGAAACTAAACATTACATTGACAGCAACTTTTGCAAAGACAAATATGGAATATTACATTGAGAATAAGGACCTAATGCCGCTCGCATAAGGTTCCTTAGGCTTGTTGCATGTTCAATAATGCTTAGTTGTTAAGAAGAATTAATTGCCATTAAAATGACGTAATAATGTAACTTACAGTGACATAATACCACTCATTGCAGCCACGCAACGTGAAGTATTACGGCGTGAATCCAACGCTCTCTTTTGAGATTAACAAAAATGCAACATCTTCCTCTATAATGAAAACGACACACAAAAAAATAAAAGTTTTTGAAAAGACTTTTCAATTAAAAAATTTCCCCTGAGAGAAGATGACAAGAATTTGACGCCATTTCATTCGCGCCCAGAGGAAGGACTCTTTAGCTTCGTTTTCACGATGAATGTGATAAAATAAAACTTAAAATGTGCTACGATAATCCGACGCAGTGCTCAGCCGTATTAGGGAGATTTTCGCTGAAATAAAAGGCAAAGTATTTACGACAATTGAACATTTTGCCGAATCCGATTCGAATACCAAAATTATTCCGGGACTTTTTTTTTTTTTTTACAGATTTTTTACGAATGGCACATTTCTCTCTTCTTCTCTCTCTCTCTGATATATAGATACACACATTTTTTACATATATATATATATATATATATATATATATATATATATATATATAAATATAAATATATACATATATATATATATTTATATATATGTACTGTATATATATATATATACACATATATATATATACTATATATGTATATGTATATATATATATATATATATATATATATATATATATATATATATATATATATATATATATATAGAGAGAGAGAGAGAGAGAGAGAGAGAGAGAGAGAGAGAGAGAGAGAGAGAGAGAGAGAAGAGAGAGAGAGAGAGAGCTTGTGCAACATGATATTGTAATTTGTCACTGTAATCCAAATAAAATTGCATTCTAATACTTGGCAGCATTTCATTATAATACACTTGTATCTTGAATTTCAAGTCTGTGTAATATTCGGCATCATTTCATTGCAACGGCATTGCGGAAATTTCAGCCTGTGAAAAAGATCGCTCTCCCCGAGCCACGGCTGAAAGAATTATATGTGGGTCATTTTTGCGGAAAGATAATTCGTTGTTGAAAAGAATAATTTTTGAGTCATTTTTGGACGATGAAAAAATTAAAAAAAAATTCTAAATACATTAGTTTCGAAGGTTATCTATTCATTCAGGTCACAGATATAGCTCTTGCCTTTTTTTGTGGAAGGAAAAATGAAAGAAGAATTTTATTAGGAAGAGTGAAGTTCTGAAGATAATGAATTTTAATGTGTTTGTTTAAACACGCACATATATACAGGCACACGCACACATATATATATATATACATATATATGTATATATATATTTGTATTTGTATATATATATATATGTGTGTGTGTGTGTGAGCGCGCGCGCGCGCGCGTGTATGTGGGGCATGTTTGTATGTATGTGCATATATATAATATTTTATATAATTAAAGTCGTAGATTGATAGATAAAGCAGATGCCACATCCGTCACTAGTAAACTCATATATATATATATATATATATATATATATATATATATATATATATATATATATATATATATATATATAATTATATATATATATATTTGTATATATACAGTACATCAGTCAAAGGACAGCGTGAATCTACTCTTGAAAAACGCGAGCTAGATGAATTAAAGTTCTTTTGTGGGTGAATATTGCCGAGTAGTCAGCCCGCGTGTTTGGCCCGGTGCCAAATTACGAATTTCGCTTTGCTTTTGATAGATATTCAGTTTGCGAGGCTGTAGAGAGAGGGAGAGAGAGAGAGATAGACACACACACCAGAGAACAAGTAAAGTGAACATTTGAAGTTGAGAAAATAGAGAGAGAGCAAAATAACAAAAAAGGGGAGAGAAAATACGTAGGGAGAGGGGAGGAGGCAAGGAAAGTGAAAGTCTGGCGGAAAGAATAGGGGAGGAAGAGAGATTTTTGGAATGTTTAAAAGTTGAGAAGTATAGAAATGAGTAGGATAGGAGAGAATGTTCTAAGGAAAGATAGTAGGATGAGATAGACTGAATTTTTATTATACACAAACACGTATATAAATTATACTTGTATATATATATACATACACACATATATATACATACATATATACATGTATATATATGTTTGCGTGTGTTTGTTTGGTGTATGCGTGAAGTAAAATACTGAGGGACTGGAGTCAGAGAGAGAGAGAGAATCAGTGTTAACGGGATAGAAGCGAGGATGATTAGGACTGTGAGGCACGTGAACCATCGAGAGAGAGAGAGAGAGAGAGAGAGAGAGAGAGAGAGAGAGAGAGAGAGAGAGAGAGAGAGAGAGAGCCAGCCGTTTGTCTGACATCATACAGAATATGCATATGCATTCATGTATATATATGAGAGTACATGAATATGGATAAGCTTATCGAAAAGGCCAAATCCCTGTCGATGTAACTAAATTATCCCGGTGGTCAGAGGAGGTACATCCTTCTTGTACCTCCCCTTCCTCCCTACCCGACCACAACCACCGCCCCCCCCCTCCTTCAGGATCCAGATACTCTCTCTTGCTAACTGAAAAGCTGGGTGAAAGCATTTTATCTCTCTCTCTCTCTCTCTCTCTCTCTCTCTCTTAATTTTCATCGGGCGTGAAATTAAATAGTAGTGTTTCGTAAATGAAATTTTGACTTGTCACTTCCAGCGTTTGTTAATAGCCTTAGTAATAGTTTGTGTGTGTGTGTATATATGTATATATATATATATATATATATATATATATATATATATATATATATATATATATATATATATATATATATATATATACATGTTATTCACACACATATATATATATATATCTATCTAGGAAGAGAGAGAGAGAGAGAGAGAGAGAGAGAGAGAGAGAGAGAGAGAGAGAGAGAGATACTATATGATTAAAAAGTGATGTTAAATGGAGTGTGGAATAGCTGATGTTTGCAGAAGATACTGTACTGATTGACTATAGTTAAGAGAAACTGCAGAGGCTGGTGATAGGAGTTTGCAAGAGGAGAAAGTCCTGAGCAAATATAAGCTTAAGGTTATAAGAGTAAATGGAAGCCAGGTAGATGAGGCAATGAATATTGATGTGGATGATGGTAGGTGATCGGTGGTGAGTATAACGGATGATGGTATGATGAGATAAGAGGCTAGTCACAGAACAGGTGAAGCTCAAACAGTAGAAGGTTAGTGCAAAAGAGTGTAGAGAAGTCCGAAGTGCCTAGGGAACCAAGGTGGCGGTGTATAGAGGGACAGTCGAACCAACTCTCCTTTATGGAAAGGAAGTGTGAATATTGGATGCGAATTAAAGAGAAAAGGTTAAAGTTATTGAGATAAACTGTTGGACTACATGTGGCGTATGAAGAATTGAAACGGTGAGATGTCTGTACGTACGAGGATATGGTAAAACGTTTAGCGTAGCTGAAAGGAATGTTCAGTGCTCTTGGCGATGGTTTGATCTGTGGGAAAGTGGGAAGGACGATAGTGCGTTGGAAAGATAGGATGAAATGGTTAGTTAAAAGATGTGAGGAGAGTAAGACTGTAAAAACTTGATAGTAATTAGAAAGGAAGGATATTGACATCCAGGAGTCATAAGAGTGAGTACGAGGTAGAAAGTCAATGGTGAATTGTACAGAGGTGTCGACGTGTTGCTGATGAACTTTATAAACATGTGGACGAAAGGGTTAGTGTAGTTCATCCACTATTCAGTATTTGATACATATGAATATGGCAACAGCTCTTGTGTTCATATATATACACACACACACACACACATATATATATATATATATATATATATATATATATATATATATATATATATATATATATATATATATATTTATGTATGTATACACACACACACACACACACACACACACACACACATATATATATATATATATATATATATATATATATATATATATATATATAATACACACACACACACACACACACTACGAAGTGACTTCCGAGTTAATGACCCTTATCATTCAAACTTGCTCAAAGGGCGGCGACAATCTTGGCCGTTGCGACTGCCGTGTATGATAATATATAATCGGTCATTTTGGTTTACGTAGTCTTAAGTTTGAAAGGTGCCTTTTAATTGTGCCCATAATTTTTTATTTTGTTTTAATAAATCCTTTTCCTATACATTGCGTAACTAAAAGAAAAAAAAAACTCCCTTATTATATAATACAGAGGGGGAAAAATTCTTCCTCTTCCTCACCATCCGTGTATCTTATTAGGACAACTTTTCTCGGAGTTAGGTTTAATTAGGGGAATAAATACGGGCCTAGAGGGAGTGGGGTTTGTGGGGGACAGAGAAAATAGTGGAAGGGGTTGGTGGGGGGAAGGAGAGAGAGAGAAATTTAATATCGCCCTTAAATTTCGCGATTAGGAAATTAATTTCGGAGACGGATTAAAAAGTTTTGAAGGAGGTTCCTGGACGCCTCGATGTATATGTGTGTGTGCGTGTTTATTTTTTAATTAGTTTGCGCATAATGGGGGCTAAACGGCTTTCTCTCTCTCTCTCTCTCTCTCTCTCTCTCTCTCTCTCTCTCTCTCTCTCTCTCTCTCTCTTAGATTTCAAACTTCCGAAATATAGCTAATTAGGAGGAATGGTGTGAAATACACAATAATATATATATATATATATATATATATATATATATATATATATATATATATATATATATATATATATATATACAATAAATATATATATGTGTGTGTGTGTGTGTGCGCGTGTGCGCGCGTACACAGTATATATGTGTGTGTGTGTGTGTGTGCGCGCGTGTGTGAGATTTTCATACATACATAAAAGTTAATAAGAAAAATAGCATCCTTGATATGAGCATACAACCATTCATTAAATGGTAGTGAACTGGTTTTTCTTTGACTTAACCTACGGCATGTTTCCTACGAACCTGTCACCCCTCCCCACCTCTGTCTCCCACCCTCCTCCCCCTACCCTATCGGCTGCCTTCTGCGCTAATATTACAGCGGGATAAAAAAAAATGAATAAAAAAGGCATAAAGTGAATCGTTTGATGGATTTTGAAAAATTGGGAATTCTATTCCGTGCGGAGTGGAAAAGGCAAATTATATTCCTTTAGCCGTAGCGCAGACACAGAGGGAGCGCAAGGCACGTTATAATTGACCTGCATGAATAATTAACTACATGGAACAGTAATAATGATCAATATGAATTAACGGCTCTCTCTCTCTCTCTCTCTCTCTCTCTCTCTCTCTCTCTTCTCTCTCTCTCTCTCTCTCTCTCTCCAAACAAAATGTAAGTGAAGCTCTCTCTCATTTAACTCTTAAAAAGTATTCTCTCTCTCTCTCTCTCCTGAAAGGGAAGCTCTTTCAAGATAATTTTATTGAAAAGAATCTCTCTCTCTCTCTCTCTCTCTCTCAGTAAAGATATAGGTGAATCTCTCTCACGATAATTATTAAAAAGAATCTCTCTCTCTCTCTCTCTCTCTCTCTCTCTCTCTCTCTCTCTCTCTCTCTCTCTCTCTCTCACATGTCGACACGTACACGCGCGCTGGGAGCGCACTGAAGTGTAAACTATTTTAGCCCAAAAATATCCTCTCTCTCTCTCTCCTCTCTCTCTCTCTCTCTCTCTCTCTCTCTCTCTCTCTCTCTCTCTCTCTCCCCGAGCGTCCCCTAGTGTCTTCCCAACGCCGATAGAAGGGCAACAGACCTCAGGCAGGCCATATATATTGGCCAATAGAACTGACCCTTCTCGCCGTGAAGGGCTTTCCGAACCATGAATGACTGGAGTAGCCACGAGGAGGTTTGCTTACTGGTCAGGATACCGCAATTAGGGTTACCATAAATTTCCCGTCATTATGTTCTTGCGATATTGCTTTCAGATAATTCGGGCAGCGAAGTGAGGCGCCGAGTTTAATTAGCAGCGGTAGTTTCCGGTGATTTAATTGTAATTGACGGTGATTACAGAATCACCGAAATCCACTTCGAGATATTGTGTGTTCTTGAGGTGCGAGCGATTCGTCGTCTCTCGGCTGTCGCAATTATTGGTAAACGCTTACCCATTGATTATTGATGTGATGGTCTTATTTGCGTATGGGGCATGGATTATGTAAGTGTTTATATATATATATATATATATATATATATATATATATATACATTTATATTTGCTCTGAATATATATATTATATATACATATATACAGTATATAATATACATATATATATATATATACACGTATGTGTGTATATTCGTGCTTTATATATATAAACAATTACTTTTAATCATTGTATATATTTTCTTCAGCTGATGTTTTGTTTTTTAGATTTTAACAAAATATAAAATATTAATTTTTTTTTATTCTAAGAAGGAATATTTCTCTTAAAATCTACAGCGAAGCTCTGGAACGCTGTCCCAGCTTTAGGTTTCCCCTATTCCATCAGCCCTACGTGCTTCGAGCCATTAGTTCTGCTTGTCTCGTTACAGTCCTTGGGCTTCCCAGATGTTGCATTTGTTTGCCCCCGGACTGTCTATATATAAAAGTACTTGATCATTGGCAGTAATCAGGATGAGTTGTGACAATTTTTTTTCCCATCGAATAGTTTATATTACCCTTATTTTACAATATGGAGTATAACTTACTTTTGATAAATTGGCATGTGTACATACTTTTTCGAGGAATAATTTTCTGTTATGAATTGTATGGTTATATATAATAACATTTAATAATGTATTTGAAAGGAACAACGAATGACATTTGATATATAAAATCATTTAAAAAAATCTTAAGTTTGTTATTCCTTCTTTCCCAGTGGGTTTACAAGGCCCAAGATGAAGATCATGATAGTTGCAGTGTTGAAAGATTTTGCCTCCGGTATACGTATGACGCTATTGCTGTTTTAAATGTTATCATAAAACATGTTAGAGAAAAGAGTTTTGTCTAAAGAAGCTCATGAAGGCTTAAGTTAGAATCTCACTTTTCATTTCCTCAAGAATTATTCTGGAAGCATGAAAATTCTCTCTCTCTCTCTCTCTCTCTCTCTCTCTCTCTCTCTCTCTCTCTCTCTCTCTCTCTCTCAATTCCTCGTGAAGTCATGCGATATGTTGGCATTGTTCTCTTTCATGCTTTGTGTGTGTGAGACAGAGAGAGTTATCTGATAAATTCATCAGATAGTTCGGTGTCTCTCTCTCACACACACACACACACACACACACACACACACACACACACACGCGCGCGCGCAGACCTTGTTCAAATATGCAAGCCGCTACCCCCCATCCTACCATTCCTCCATTCTTGGCCCCCACCCTTGTCGAAATATCATTCACTCCAATCCCGGACAGAAATCATCACTCATGGAAGGCCCTTTGTCGAAAGAAGTGTCCCTCTTCGAAAAGTTTAGACAAGCAATTTGCCCCAAAGCCTCGTCCTACCGCTTCTGAGAACACTCGCTCTCACGAACATTTCCTCGTAAGGGGAACTTCGAAATGACGCCTTCCTTCCCCTCGCCCGCCTCCTCCGCCGCTACCAAAGTTTACATCTCTCTCTCTCTCTCTCTCTCTCTCTCTCTCTCTAAAGGTAAGGTCATTTTCGGCAGCGTTGGTATATAGGTCAAGGACGAAATATTAGGAGCCCCAAGATTTCGAGTGTTTGGTCAGAAATCCCTACCGCTCTAAGATTTCAAGGTCTCTGAAAATGATTTTGCTCTCTCTCTCTCTCTCTCTCTCTCTCTCTCTCTCTCTCTCTCTCTCTCTCTCTCTCTAACACGCAAGCAAGTAAAACGACAAAGCAAATCGTTACAATCGAACAGCTTGTTAAAGTAATTTTGGAGTTCTGACAGCGGAGTTAGGCACGTCATGGTTTCATGTGATTGCTCTGTGGAGGAAGAACTATTTCTCTCCCATTTGGTATTTTTGTATCTCCTTCTGATATAAGTGTTTTCAGAGATAGCCCATAAATGTCTAAATCAAGCCCAATCATTGGCTGTTTAGCTCCTTGGACTCTTTATGGCCCACTACCATTCTTGGGCCAGTTTCCTATTTCATAATAATTGATTTTCTACTTATATATTTATTTCATTAGAAGCTGATTTATATTAATTGTTATTTCCCTCTTTCATTCCTAGCTCCTCTTGCCAGTGCCATTTTGTCTCCGTCATGTGTCACGTTTGAACATCCTCTAAAGTGGACCCTGTTTTCCCGTTCTTCGCTCATTTTGAAGGATAATAAGAGTAATATCTGTTTGATAAGTGCATTGTGCATTGGTATATTTTTTTGTGTAACTGATACTCTGGAGGTAATGGAACACCATGTTTAGAGTTATTGTCCACCAGCCTGGTTCCAGCCTCTCACTGCAGTCCCTATTTGCAAAGTTCATTACATTGGTGTGATTTCCAGGACGGTACCAAGCGTCCATTGGGTCGGGACTTTCCGTCTCGACCCTCTTTTATATTACCGTCTTTTTTAACGGTTTAGGTACGTTAGTCACTGCAATAATAGGATGAGTAATAATATTAGAAAATGACATGGTGATTCCTAAAGCGAAGTATGTTTAAAGAATAAAAAAAAACAGGAGAGGAAGAAGTGAATTCCTTCATTTAGAAGTCAAGTCATGGATCATTTGCCCATGGTGAGTGGGTAATCAAGGCAATTGTACTCGTCATCAACTCTCTTTCCAGAAAGGGAAGTATTTAAGACGAGTGTTGTTTACACACAGCAATTGTTTCATGCAAGTAGCCTCTTGGTTTGTGCTTGGCTTCCGACAGTGGGTCATGCAATTACCTCTGATATTATGTGCAAACTATGGAATAATGAACTTTTTGAAGTACCTAAGGAGGAAGTTCTAGATGAAAAGCGAATATGGCTGAGGGATTAAATAACTGGGGTAATGAGCATAGGGCTTCAGCAAACAATATTCAAAACTAAAGAAAATTGTCTTGTGTGTTTCATCTCTGTGTGCATATTTTGTGCTCATGATTTTTGTTTTGCTTAGCTTCATCTAGAATCCTATCTGTGAACATTTAAGACTTTAAATTGTGCAGGCTTGTAAGATCTTGTGGTGTTTTGCTGATTAAAAGAGCATCATCTTCATATCCTGTCGTTACTCCAATCAGAACCTCTGCAGTATCCAACCCACTTTTTTACATTATAAAAGCGATGAGAAGGAGAAGGGCAAACAGCAAAGGTGACAAAACATTCGCCTGTAGTAGCCCCAATATTTACTGCAAATTTGTTTGACAAGACTCCATCAACATGAACTACTTCGATCAGCACACCCTATTATGTTCATTCTCTGATATTCGTGTTTTCTGCACCGCACATTTCCTTGCATACAGTATATATTATATATTTCTTTTATGGTTAATTTTTAGTTAGATGTACATAGTAAACGGGAATACCTTAGTGACGCAAGACCGAACAAAAGTCGTCAGAACTTGATTTGTGAATTACATGCACAGCTCCGTAGTATTTCATATCAGAAATGTTTAATCAGTATAACTTCTGCCTTTTCTTTAGCTATCTTGTTCGTCTTTGAAAGCTTTTTAAGCCTTTTACCAATTTCTGTCTCCAGATGTTAAGGTTGAGCAAACTGCGTGTTGTCGTCACAACCGCTGTAACTGCAGTGCCTCTATAGTAACCTCGTCCAGTCAGGTCACCTTTGGTACATTTGTTACGCATTCCAGTTGTCATTCATCAGTCGTTTTCTTTTCTTCTTTTCCATATTCTGCCAAACAGTGATTCCATCTTAATAATTTAATGATATAATCGTCTCTGCACATCTCTGGCGTACCCGAGATGTTTCTTCTGATTCTGAAATGCCCAGATTAACGGGACGCCCGTCCCCGTTTTTTTTTTTTTTTTTTTTTAATAAAAGCATCAATTGAATGGAAAACGTAAGTATTTGTCCCTGCTTCCAAAAAGTTCGCGTAAGTAACTGTCTTTAACGAGTAGATGGAACGAGTATAAATTCTTGTCCGCCGTTTATACTTCAACAACTAATGTGTATGTATGTATGTATGTATATACATTATATATATTCATATATATATATATATATATATATATATATATATATATATATATATATATATATATATATATATATATATATATATATATATATGAACAGATAAATAGATAAGAGTGAGACATGAAATAAGTAACAAAAAGGCATTATAATTTATATATGCATATATATATATAATATATGATATGATATATATATATATATATATATATATATATATATATATATATAAATTTATAAACTACCACGGAGAAGATCATCCACTTCCCTTCTTAAGAAAGCGTCGTCTGAGGTAACGCAAAAGCGGGAAGAAATACACCTTCTTAACTCAAAAGCTTTATTAAACCTCTGAAGATTTTCTCGCCGGAGGATAAGTAAGAACTTTCGGTGCCTTCGCCTAAATAATAACACGCCCTTGCTTCCTTCGCCGACTTGACACATCGCGTTATTTATGCACGGAATTTTGGGAATGCAGCAAGCGAATTTTAATTTTCATCCGCCATTGCACGTTGTAGCTCGCACTATCCGAGGAAGATTGTTTTTATTTAGAACGAGATGGATGCTGTTCGAGAAATTCCAGTGTTGTTTACTTTTTGGGGAGGAGGTATGGGTTCGGTGATAAGATTACTTTTGTAGTGAAAGTTTTACATTTTTCGTCACAGAGGGTTCATCTACAATTCAGCAGGTTAATCGTAAATGTAGCGGAAAGCACATCCCCCCACCACCCACTTCCCACACCATTTAGTAGAGAAGATCGAATATAAGCTTGTACTGATAGCATATCCAAGAAAAGTGTGACGGAGTCGAGAAGTATGGGGATTAGTATGACTACGAAAGGTATATACACAGACACTCACGAACACACATACACATACACATGTGTGTAATATAATATATATATATATATATATATATATATATATATATATATATATATATATATATATATATATATATATATATATATATATTATATATATATATATATATATATATATATATATATATATATATATATATAAATGTATAATAAATAATATTTATTTTTTTGTAAACGGTATTGATATTATTACTGTTATGTCTCCAGATCTCTTACTCATATTAAGGGAAGACTCTTAACTAAGCTTCTTGGCATGAATAATAAATCTCTAATGAAATCGACGGGAAACTAATCTTATTAATGACTCCAAGATTTCTCCGATTAAAGAATCTTGCAATGATGGAGAACGATCGGGAGAGGAAGGAGAAATTAAATAATTTTATTTATTTGGATTTTAATAGATGACATTTTTATGAAGGAAAGTAATTTAAGGTGTGCTTTGTTTAATCAAAATATGATTATTGTTATTTTTCAACAACCTTGCAGAATTTGTATTTTCGAGTCTGAATGCTGGCTGCAGCCTGACTTTTGAAGATCTGACCTTCATTGCCTATAAATAAAAAAAGAAAAACACGGAAAACAACCAAGGAAATAGAGCAAAATACTGATGAAAGTAATAATTATAGAATTTATGTAAATTCTGCTAAAATATATAGCAATTATAGTTTACAAAGCAGTTTGGGCCAGCCACTTCCATCACTGGCCCCTTTTGGAAGTATGCAGAATAAAGGTGCTGTGGTTCTAGATATACGTTACGTACCTATAGTTTGGTACCGTCATCGTTGGATGTGTCAACGCTTCATTATTCATAATTTGAATGTCGTTTGAGTTGGAATGCCCACAGACCTCAAAACAGATGTAGAAAGTATACCTTAGTTTAACCAGACCACTGAGCTGATTAACAGCTCTCCTAGGGTTGGCCCGAAGGATTAGATTTATTTTACTTGGCTAAGAACCAGTTGGTTACCTAGAAACGGGACCTACAGTTTATTGTGGAATCCGAACCACATTATGACGAGAAATGAATTTCTATCACCAGAAATAAACTCCTGTAATTCTTCATTGGCCGGCCGGAGACGCGAACTCGGGCCTAGCAGAGTGCTAGCCGACAGCTCTACCGACTCGCCCGACGAGGAACTAGACAGATGTAGAAACAGGAACAAAATCATTGAAATATCTTTGAAATAGGGAGATCTATGTGCATTACATAGGGCAGTAATGAAATAGGGAGTTCTGAATTCAGTGGAATGGGGAAATACTTGTAAAAGCCAGTGACAGCAAGTGAGAAATTCATTTATAAAACATTTTACAATAACAATGAATTAAGGGATGTGGGTTTATGTAATCTTTACGTTCATTAAAGGAGGTGAATATGTAAACCATACGACTGTAACTAGTACCGAGACATAACCCAGTTTGTTTACGTAATTCCAAACTCTAAAGAATGAATGAATTGCCTTGGCTGTTATCAAATTTTTATTCATTTTCGGCCGTTGCCATAATTTTGGGTAGAATTTGCGTTCAGGGTTGTAAAATGCTACTAAACATTTTGTGCGCGATGCTTCGAAAAAAAAAACGCTAAATTTCTTCTCATTTTTACGGAACTTGTTTCCAACAGCAACGAGATTTGCTTGGATTTTGAAGTTTGTGCAGCCTTGAACTAAAAAATATTATATGTTCGGAACTTCAAAAAAATTGTTTTTATACGGAATGTTCTTCAGAATGAAAATTCTGACAATTATTCCTTCAGAGTTTTTCTTCGTTTTAAGTGATTGCTAGAAAGATTAACTGAACGACTGTTTATTCTACGTATAGTACTGCAACGGTTCCTAATAGAAAGACCCTGTTACTCTTTTATTGCTATGGGCAGCCTTCCCAGCTAGTAACAGGAGCTAATCCCCTCCCCATCCCCTGACCTACCTCCCACTGAAAAAGATTAGAAAAATGGAAAGACAAATCCAACACTGGTAGAAGCAGCGACAGACAAGAGACGGGGCTTCTATCAGCTCTGAATTGGGTTTGGGACTGAGGAAAGGGGAGAATGAGAAGAGTTGAGAAAGACTCTCTCTCTCTCTCTCTCTCTCTCTCTCTCTCTCTCTCTCTCTCTCTCTCTCTCTCTCCTACTCCACCTCCACTCCGGTGCTGGAGTGTTTCATTAAATTAAAGCAGAGATGGTGTGTTTGCATCCCAGCTCCAAATATTTACTCCTGTCGTTCCGTTTCGAGTGAATATTTCAGGTACCTCCTCTGATCGCTTTAGGTCTCTCTCTCTCTCTCTCTCTCTCTCTCTCTCTCTCTCTCTCTCTCTCTCTCTCTCTCTCGCTTCAAAAACAAAAGGGGATGGATGGATGTTCGGCGGTGACGAGTGAGCCTGGGAGAGTAAGGCGATTACGAAAGTAAGGAAGAGATTCCTTTTTTATTAGATTTCAAATTGTGTATATATACAAATATATACATATATAATATATATATATTATATAATATATATATATATATATATATATATATATATATATATATATATATATATATATATATATATATATATATATATGTAAGAAGGGGATGATAGATTGAAGAAGGTGAGAAATAACTTTTGGTGGAATAAGTTATTCTACAGGAGAGTAAATGCAAAGAGAAAGATTAATGAACAGATGGAGCTGGGCATAAAAGATGCAGATAGAGAAATGCTGCGTAAAGTGAATGCAGTCCTGGAGCGATAGTGAGCATTTCGAAAATTTGTTCAGTATTGAAGGCAGAGGAGTGGCCGAGTTGGATGAAGCAGAAGAGGGAAAGGTTACAGTAAGTTTGAGAATGCTGGTGGAAGTGAGTGTTGAGGATGTGTTGAGGGCTATTGTGAGGCTGAAAAACGGAAAGAGACATGTAGGCTAGCTGATGGGATTGCAAAGAGATGTACAGATAAGGTGAAAGAGGTCCCTGAAAGGAAGGACCGTAGTATTCAAGAAGCAGGAGTTCCGACGCACTGCTATGGGCCTTATGTGTAGTGTTTTAAATGTCTGAGTGAGGTGGGAATTTTTAGAACGTCGTTGTTAGTAAGTATATATATATATATATATATATATATATATATATATATATATATATATATATATGATATACTATATATATATATCCACAGTCCGTAGTGATATATATATATATATATGTGTGTGTATGTTTATCCATATATATATATATATATATATATATATATATATATATATATATATATATATATATATATATATAATAATAATATATATATATATATATAATATATATATATATATAATATATATATATATATATATATATATATATATATATATATATACATAATAGGTGAATTCGCCTATTATAATCGGTCATTGCATTTTCCATTCATCTGACTACCATTTTCTATATTTCGGTTTTTTTTATGCGTATAATGTTTCATCATGTGAGCAATTAAAAGACATGTTAATTTGTAAACTAATTTTCAGTCATGTGCATTTGAAACATTTTATTTTATGTACAAGAGAGTACTAAAATTAATTAACGTTATGTTTTACTTGTAGGCCTCAGGTTGATTACCTCCGCTGAGTCGGTCATAATTTTGCGTTGGTCTGTTGTTTGTCGGTAACAAAATTTAGTAATGGCAGCATCTGCACAGAAAACCTGAAGGTAGTTTATGCCTCAAGTTATCGAAAGGATCGAGACGCCCAACCGTTTCCTATCGATAACAAGTAAAAAATGCGCTGAAGTTTCTTCGGCACAATCGAGTTTTCTGCACAGCTGCTTCAGCGTATAATCAAGGCCACCGAAAATAGATCTGTCTTTGGGTGGTCTCGGTATAATGCTGTTTGAGCCTCGGTCCATGAAACTTTAACCACGGCCCGGTGGTGGCCTATCTTATTTCGTTGCCAGAAGCACGATTATGGCTAACTTTAACCGTAAATAAAATAAAAACTACTGAGGCTAAAAACTACTGAGGCTAGAGGGCTGCAATTTGTATGTTTGATAATTGGAGGGTGGATGATCAACATACCAATTTGCAGTAGTTTTTAAGATCTGAGGGCGGACACAAAAAGTGCGGACAGAAAAATGTGCGGACGGACAGACAAAGCCGGCACAACAGTTTCATTTTACAGAAAACTAAAAAATTACAAGCTCATAAAGGTTTAATATTGTAGGAGATAAGTTATCCTCTCTCTTGCATACTTATAATTGTTAAAACCTTTATCATAGCTTTGTAAAATGGCAACGGCAAAATTAATTGTCCATGCATTCGCACTTGGAACTACCTTAGTCTGATCGTATCTTCCTTGGCTCACAGCACACCCCTCCAAAAATTTGGTTGAAGTCTTACGAAGTTATCTGGACAAACAAACACGGATTAATACCTAACCTCTGACGCATACTTCGTCAGGCAAAATGCCAAAAGAGTAAAGTGAACATAACGAACGTGAAGATGCAGCAATTTTTATAGCAGTTGGCAAATTTCGAAAATCTTATTAAATGAATATTTCTCTCTCTCTCTCTCTCTCTCTCTTCTCTATATTATATATATATATATATATATATATATATATATATATATATATATATATATATATATATAAGAAGAAGAAGAAAGTACTAATAGTATTACACTATTCAGAGTTGTTTCTCGCATATAGGAAATACATTATACATGTATGTATGTATATATATATATATATATATATATACACATATATATATATATTTATATATATATATGTGTGTGTGTATATATATATTATTTATATATATTATATATATAATTTGCATTTAATTTAACCAATTAAGTGCACGGTAACCAATAACTTTTTGTACTCCAAATATAACACAAAGTTTCTCTATCGAAACCTCAGGCTTAGGTGAAGCTCCGCTTCAGAGTGACGGAATGAACATTAATATTAACATTAATTGTAAAACGTGTTTTAACGTCAGTGCCCGACTAAAAGTATTAAACGCTGCGTTGGATATTAGTTGCAAGCAACAAGGTTAATTGAATTTGTTTGACTGGATTTATAACTTATGATGCTCTGGAACAACGTGTGTTCAAGAGAGAAAGGGAGGTGGGCGCTGGTTCATTGGTCATGTATTTTAATTTCAAAAATTAATGAAATATTTCAGTGAATGTTGATTCTGTGTAAGGAATTAGCATAGTGAGCAGTGAATTTTTTGTTCGTGATTTCCAAGAATTTTATTCCCAAGATATATATATATATATATGTTATATATATATATATATATATAGTTATATATATATATATATATATATATATATATATATATATATATAAAAAGAGAGACACTGGCCTATTATTGCTTTTATAGTGAAGCTGGTAAAAACTATTATATAAGTATACAACGTTCTTGCTCCCATATAAAGCATTTTTGCTTTATTTTCATTGAGATCATATTTCTTTATTGGCTTATTTAAACTTTTGTTCATTTCTTAAATAAGAGAATTTCTGTTTCAACTGGTGAGGGGGACAACACCATTTTATTGCCTTTTATTTCCTGTAGTTTTTTGTTCGCCAACAAACGTCAGAGAAATTCGAAAAATTCTTGTCGAAGAAAAATGGATATATAAATAAAAAGTGGAAAAGGGAGAAATCAACTTTTTTATGCTTTTATTCCTTGTTTTTTGTTTGTTTGTTTTACGTTCCTGTGAAGCTTTACTGATTGCTTTTATCGCCCTGAGACACCCCGTCTCTCTCGCTCCCTCCCCCCCCCACCAACCAGCCCCTCCCCACTTTCAATCGGGGCCCTTATTGACGAAGAGAAAAGAGAATTGACGAAAAGGTATGAAAAAAATTTAGGGTTATTCTTAAAGTTTTTTTCACATTTATGTTTTTCCAATGCTTCCACTTTCTGGTATCCTTGTTATCCCCCTTTCGTCTTTACTTTTCTTATTAGCTTATCTTATTTGCGGCTCCCACACCCTTTCCCCTCTCAGCAGCCACCTGTCCCTTAGTTCTCAGTCTGCTGTATATCAGCCAAGCTTATTTCGATAACCCCGTTTTTCCTGTTCATTCACTCCAACACCTGGTCGTTGTATTCCCTATCAGCAGCCTTTTCGTCCCTGTTACAGATTGCCAGTGGCCCTCCTTCGCTTGCCTTTCCCTCTCAGTAGCTTTGTGTAACCAGCTATGCCCTATGTAGACCTCTCATGTAGCGCTGTTTCATTTATCCCTTGATAGTAACCCTCACTAATCAGATTCCCTCTCAAGAGCACCCGCCCCCCTTTACCCGCTCAATAGCACTCACTCTTCCCACTTCTTTTAAATTTGCCCCGTCCTGTTGTTTAGGAATTGCTTCTTCTATTCATTCTGTTGACCTCCCACTCATCCTACTACTCGTTGGCTCTCTACACACATTTGTTCTCCGTGGCCCACTCTCGTACTCCCTATCAGTTGCCACTCCTTGTTACTATTCCTTATTAGACTCCCCGTTCCCCCCACCCCGCCCTCACTTCAGTTCCATCTCAGTAAACTCCACTCCCATTCCCTCTCAATAACCTCCATCCCCTTCCGCTTCTGGCGGTATTAATCAACACTGGCAACATGCCGTGCTTGCAGTCAGTGTCATCTGCAGCGCGTGGTCTTGTTCTAAGCTACCAGACCATGTATCCTACCCTACCTTGCTCAAGCCCCATTCCCTTATTCTGCAGGTCCTCCCTCTCTTGTCATGGCTCCTCCCCTCCACCTTAATTCACCGTCAGACAGACTCCCTTCTTCGCCGTATATACCATTACTGCTTCCACCTTGCAGCAACATTAACTGGACCACCCTACCCTCCCCAACCACCCGCCTCCCGTCTCTGCCCCTTGAATAACTCCCACGCTTTCCCTTTCCTTCCTTGCCCCTACCCTATCTCCGGGTCCACTT